>NW_022900922.1:19510182-19530159 GCF_012274545.1 Fukomys damarensis
GCGCGCGCGCGCACACACACACACACACACACACACACATGAGAGAGAGAGAATCAGAGAGAGACAGAGATAGATAGAGAGAGACAGAGAAGAGAAAGAGAGAGAGACAAAAGGTCCTCACTGAAGTGGAATTTTCCCATACAGGTAAGGATTGATCTCAGGGTTCCATTTAGTAGCTGCTATGTCAAGGGCACAAAGACAGAAACTATAATGAATTCTAAACTCTAGTAGTTACATAAAAGCAAGCAGAGACCCAGAGAAACAAGAGCCATCTCCCGGGGCAGCAGAGGACCATAATTGGACCTCAAAGCCCCTGACTTAGAAATAAAGATTCTTCCTATCATACCGTGCTTCATATGTGCTGAGTTTAGTTGCATAGAAGATAGGGTAAGACTGCAGGAATCACGGTTCTTCAGTTGGGAAAGCCAGGGTTTGAAATCTAATCCAACTTCTTAACCTCTAGAAAGCAGAGTTATTCAAAAGAAGAAGAATGAGAAGGGAAAGGAGGGGGAATAAATTTGGACGCTTGGGTATGTTGTTGCGCACCTTTAATCTTTACTACTCGGAAGGCGGGTGCCAAGTCCAAGAGGATGGCAACTTCAAGGTCATCCTGGGCCACATAATGAAAATCTGTCAAAATAAAGTTTTAAAATGGGTGGAGAAGGATAGGGCTGTAGCTTAGTGGTTGAACACTCTCCTAGCATGTGTGAAGCTTTGGGTTTGAGGTCAAGTACCATAAAACAGAAGAAGAAGAAAAGAAGAAGAGGAGGAGAAGGAGAGGAGGAGGAAGAAGAAGAAGACGGTCCAGAGACCTAGGCTGGCAGCAAGCTGTTGTGCGGACGCCTGTCAGCAATGTAGAGCCCTAGTCCCTCACCTCACCTGCTCAGTAGCCGTGTTGCCCAGGACCCCAGGTGAGTGGTTGGATGTTAACCCTGGATACCCAGGACTTGCAGTTAGTCATTTTCAATTGGGGCTGCTTGTTAAAATCACCTGTTAAGGAATAAAAATGCAGATTCCTGAGCGAGTTATCAGATGAGTTTAATTTCTGAACTGGTGCTGACTCGCCAGTGTGCCTGAGCTGGACGTGAGCCTCTTCTTCCTGTAAGGCTTTTCTAAGCTCCATAAGACGTGATTGCTTATAAAGCCCTCAGCACAGTCCTCACCTAGAGTCCATGCTTAAAATGGTACTTCTCCTTTTTCTGTTCCTCTTCTTGTCTCCCTTCTCTTTCTAAATAATGTAATAAACAAATTGAAGTGAGTTTTCTACTTTGGAAATGCCAAAATTTTTTCTTTATTCAGTATTTTTTGAATATTTGGAATCAGTAATATTGTGTGATGTCAGTCATAGGGTGTGACCGACATTGTCCCATACATAGGAGGAAAACAATGACCCCTCACAGAACACCGGCTCTATGAAGACAGGGACTCTGCTTGTCTTTGTCCTCATGACACCCAACACCCGGTCCATTATCTGTCCAACTGCAGGAAATCCTTTTGTTTATTTGTTTGTTTGTTTGTTTGTTTGAGTCAAGATCTCCCTTTGTAGTTCAGGCTGGCCCTGAACTTACTACCTAGCTCAGGCTGGCCTCAAACTCACAGAGATTCTCCTACCTCGGTCTCCTGAGTGCTGGGAGTACAGGCATGCACCACCATGTCCAGCAAATGTTGAAATTCTTATCAGTCACAAAAATGAGAATATTGGAGTTAAGTATTGTGAGAAATTAAAACAAAAGTGTTTTGCTTTTGGGCTCTAGAATAAAGAAATAATTTAACGGTGTCTTCGTTCAGTTTCTTAAATTTTGAAAATCTATTATATTTCGTTTGAAATTGAAGATAAATGCATTCTCTCTCATTAAATGATTACCACAACAAGTAATATCTAAAACATTTGCACAAGAAACAAAAATAACTGGAGACCAAATTATCTGTGGTCAGATGCCACTGCCAGGCCCGAGCCAGATGTCCCACCTCTGCCCTGTGGCTGTGAGAAGCCCAGGTGAATCTACAGGAAGGACTGCTTCAGGGCTATTGTGATCAAGTATCTGTGTTTTAATATGTCCCTGCTTTTGTCTGCCCAGAAGATTATTATTCATTGTTTCTAATTGCTCCATGTCTGGGTCTGTTCTTAAATACACATCATAAGAACATTTTCAAAAGATCTGTCACAGGATTGTCTATAATTTTTGTGCTTTTAAATATAAAAGCCCCCCAAAGAATTGGCAGCAACTCAAAATAATGATTATGTAAATGGAAAAAAAAAGTCTTGCTTTTAAAACTAAGAAAGGCAAAGCTATTTAGAGCAAGGACCCCTCCTCTCTCCAGACGTAGGCCTCCTCCTCTCCCACTCCACTGTCTTCTTAATTCTAGGGCCTTTTTCCTGAATGCGAGGACCAACCCAGGCCTCCAGTGGTGCAAGGACCCATTGCCAGCCTACGTACTGACTGGATATCATAAAACTCAGCCCCTCCTTGGTTTTCCGGCACTTGTGTCAGACCACTGAGCATTCGCTCCATCTTTTGTGGTAGAATATAAATCCTGGTTGGAAGAAAAAGAAAAGAGAAAAAGCCCTCCAGATATTACAATAAATACACACACAGAGGAAGGAAAAAATTCTATCTCCATTGAGCTTAACAATCAGCGGGGCCCAAATTACCTCTTATTAACATTTATTTTACAAAAGAGGCAGGGTATAATTTGGTGATAGATTCAGATTTGGAGAGGAGCTATAATCAGCCTCCTGAAGTGCTCTGCCTGAAGGACGTGGCTGCTATTTTTTGTAATTATATTTTTCTGCCCCCACCCCCCCCAATCTGGAAGTGTCTTTCACTCCTCTCTCTGCTGCCTGCACAGCTCCCTCCCCCTCTATCCCCTTCTCTGTGGACCCTCTAGCCCCCTTTTCTCCCTTTCTCTCTTCAGGCCCCTGTGAATAATGCGGCCCCTTTCAAAAGCCCAGGCTGGCTGGAAGATTAGCAAGCCTGTGGGTGGAGGTGGGGGCCGCTGAATAGGAGAAGGAGGCCACTCCTCTTACTCTGGGAACCCATCCAACTGGGGAGAGCATGTGCGGGCCCCTGAATAGGCGAGCAGCAGGCAGGCCCATATGTCAGCCTGTGCCACAAAGACGCCTCTGCATATCTACCATGACAAACAGGATTACCGAAGACAATTAATCTGGCACACTTTATCAAAATCAAGCACTGACCCCCGACCTCTCCCCTTGGTGTGCGGCAGATGCCACGCTCCGACTCAATAGACCTTGAGTGTTCCCTTTTTCTCCTGTGAAAAGAATCCAAGGCCTGAATAAGGCTGGCATAGACTAATTGCAAGGACTGTGGGACAGTGGCAGTCCTAATCAAAGAGGACAAGTCTACCTTTTCTCCCACATTTTAGGGACAGGCTGCCCAAAAGAAATGCATCCATTCTACTTTTATCCTCCCTGTCTGGAGCCTGCACTCCCTGGGAGTGGGAGACAGGGACAGAAAATCAGGCTGCTCAGCTGTTTGTCCCCTGGTCCTGGGAGCTCAATTCTGGAGGGAGCGGGTCCATCAACAGCTGAGAATTGTCCTGATTTCCATGAATTAGTCTATCCCTTTGTAGTATGGACAGACAATCATCCAGCAGAAAAGTAGCAGGACTCCTGGAATTGACAATAGCTAAAATCATGGCTCCGTCTAGGTAAATTCCTGTAACTCAATCGTGCTCATCTAAATTTCCACACCAGCACTTTCTGTGACTGTGACAAGAAGAAGCCTACTTTTGATTCTGTGAAGAGCATTCACAATGCTGCCGAGACTGATCTAAACGTAAGAGCCCCCCTTTTTTCTGGATGTGGTGAAGGTTTGAGGGCTCAGTGCTGAAAGGAAATCCTTCACCCCTGTGTCTTCCAGCTTGAGGGCTGGGGGTTGGAGGGAAAGCTCCGGGTTGGAATGGAGAGTGAGATTTGGGCATCTCTGCTGCTGCCTCTCACAGCTCTGTCCCACTCAGAAACAACTCTGAACACAGTGGCTAGGGAGAAGCTGAAGGGGGATGACTGGGACAGTCACAGGTGCCGGCTCAACCTTGGCGAGCCCTTGGATAGGTGCTTGGATAGCTTCTTAGCTAAGATTCCAGAGTGTTTCTAGGAGAGAAAGCAGGTAAGAAGTGCCGGAAGTAAAACATCTCTCCTTCTCACTTTGTTCTCAGGCACTCTGCATCAGGAACAGCTGGAACCGAACCTGTTAGGCACAGTTTTCGGACTCTTCATGGGACCTGATGCCACGCACTCTCCTGTATGAACTGTGTCCCCTGAGTCCTTTGCACACAGTCTGAGGGCTTCCTCTGCTGCTGAAGGAGGAAAGGTGCCCCAGGCAGGTGACTGCACTCTAGGTTTAGTTTTTACTAAACTAGCTCTATGCTCAAAGCCAATTCGTTCTCTGCATTGCACTTTCTGTACCAATAAGGATGAGCTGGATCAAGAGCTCCTTCATCCAGTCTACCTTAAAATGTCTTGTTTCTCTGGATCTGATGCGTGGAGATTTGTTCCTTCCTGCCTTGAGATCGAAGAGTGTGCCCTCCCACTCCCTTCTGCCCATATCACTTGGATAGGGTGCAAAATGCTTAGAGGAACCCCGTTGTGTGACTCTGTCTGAGAACTTAGAGGCCATGTGGTTTGCTTTCTGAGCCTGTTAGTGAAATGGTGGAAATCATCACAAGGCAGAGTTCCGCAAGGTGGAGACTATGTAAAGGTCAAGCACTGGAAAGTTGTGCTTGTTTTTGCTCAACTTGAAGAAAGTGATGATAAAAAGCATCTTACTGCAAGACATGGGAGTCTGGATAGCAAAATGGGTTGGAAACTATATTCATCTGAATCTTTGCAACATCAGGCTCACCTGAGATTTCCAAAGCAAGCACTTGCCACCAGGCACTTTGTAGGTGCCTGCTGTGGACACGAACCTTAGAAAGCATGGGGACTCTGCCCCAAAGGAAGGTCTCTGTTGGCATTATTGCAACCTGAGCTGAGAGATGCCTTAGTCACTGTCTTGTCTCTAGGGCATAATACCTGACACTCACAATTTAAAGGAAGCGAGGTTTATTCTGCCTCACAGTTTTCCTCCATCATCTGCAGGCTTCAAGGCAGGATGAGATGACAGAGTAACATTGCACAGGAAAAGCTGCTCATGTCGTGGTGGGAGGGAAGCAGAGAGCAAAGGAGGGGCCAGGGAGGCTGACAGATCCTTCCTGGCCTTGTCCCACGTTACCCAGACCATGCCTCCTAACAGCAAGTAGGCTCTAAGTGTCCATAATCCATCCATCCTCCGAAAACCCCACCTAGGAGCATGTGAGGATCCTGGGGGACATCTAGATATAAACTATAACAGAGAGGATGGCTCTCTGCATGGCTATATGGTATGCTTATACTTCTATATCAATTTTATTAAACGGAGTGCTCCCCCCAAAATAGGAAAATCTAATTTGTTCCCTTAAGTTGAATATTATTTGCTCTTATATTATTAATTAGTTTAGGAATTTATAAGATCCACCATCAGTGAAATTGTCTCCAGTTGATATTAAGTGTCTCTTAAAATGTAGAAAAAAGTTTCTGGAAAAATAATGCATGCATCAAGTGAAATAAGTGAAGATATCATGAATTTGGAGATTAGGGCTGCTCCACAAGGTTCAAATTAGAAGGAAATACTATACGTTTCTATTGTTATTTTTTATAATGTGACATGATACCTTGAATTCCGTTGACTCTCATGGAGATAGATGTGTTTGAGTATGTATGTGAATTTACTGACTTAAGGGAAGACTTGAGGATAATAAGGGTGCATAAGGCATAGGTTCTTAGTCATTTTGATCAGAAAATCCTTAAGTGGACCATTTTGATCTCTGGGATTATTTTCTCCCCTGGCTTTCGAGCTGTTCTAAATAATCTTGGTATTGTAATGATATAAGGAGACCCAGTATACCTGGACCATGTGCATACAAATATGGGGTAGCCATGTACTAGTTATCAGAATGCTCCAGGCAATGCTAATTTTGTGGGGCTGCAGGACTGAGAAAAAATGAAGCCTTGACTTAACTCTGTAGAGAGAAGCTCGAAGTAGGATTTTAGGCTGGCAAGTTTAAGATCTTAGGAATCCTTCTATGAAGTCAGTGATTGCTATGGCCTTCCTGTCTTGGAGGGAGCAATAGCTCACTGCTGATCAGCAAGAAGTGACTCTCCTTCATCACCCAGCTTCTGGGGTCGGTTACACAGGAGCCTTTCAACAAAGGCCCACAGCTGGAGGAGATGCAGGTGCTAGCATTCTTCCCTTGTGTGCACATCTGCCCCCCAACACAGGCTGTTTCATGGCTTGTGAACATCTCAGCAGAAAATGTACGTGAGAATAAACGTCGACCCTTGCAGCACCCAGAAAGCTTTACAGTAACCCACAACCACAGGAACAATGGAAAATGACCCCTACCTCCACTCCATTTATCCTTCACATGCTGAATCCTTAAATGGTGAAAACACTACAGCCTTAGGAATGCTGAGATAAAAACCGCTGCTTAGATAATTCACTGTCAGAACTATTGAGCACACTTTCGTGGGGATGGCTGTAGTAATGGTCTTTTCAAGTGCTGCAGTGCGAAAGCTAAGCCTATCAAGATTTTTTGGCAGGCTTTGTGTTTAACTTGTCATATTATATTTTGCAGACCTGCAATTCAGGATGAGTACAAATAGGCCTGGAGGACACCAGGCAGCTGCTGGAGTGGGTTGCATTAGCAGCCTGTGGGCTAAACAGAAGGTGGCAGCATTTTAACAGATACACACACAGCCACATGCAACCACACCACTGCTGTGATCATTGGGTTATTGTCTAAATTCCTGATAGTTTACAGCGTTTTGAGGATGGAAGCAAGGAAGTAGAACAGAGAGCGATGAGAGATTTACTCAGATGAGATAGGACTGGACTCTTCCAGACTCTACTGGCCAAACTCACTGCAAATAGAAAACCAAGAAGCTGGGCTGAAAATATTTAGGTCCGGCCAGAAAGTTTCCTGCTTCGTATCCTTAATTAAAATTCCAACATTAATGGCAAGAAAACATCAAAATTAAGCGTATGAAGGGATGCACGATTTTAATGTTTTTCTGCTTCCAAAAGAGCCTTATGCAACTGGTCTAAAGTTGGGAAAGCGCTATATCGTATGGTTCAGCATGGACTGTGTTTTCAAACAGAGTGCATGGGAATTCTTAGATTTACACTTGTGTATCGCAATACGTCAGCTCCATGACTGGCTACTTTGTGCTACTTTATTACCTAACACATACCACCAAATCAGTTTCTTCATTTTCAGACTCGGAGCGTAAATGTATCCTCACTCATAGTTTCCTGATGATTTGAGATTATGGACATATATCACAATGTTGGTTTATAATAGGTGTTCAAAAAAACATTATCTCTGTGATCACTATTACCCTTGATCTTTACTGCTTTCAAACAAGCGCATGTGTTTTTTTTTTTTTTTTTAATTTGATTCTGTGGCAATTTGGGAAAGTAGTTAACAAGGCAATTCTTATTTTTCCTTTCAACTAGGGCTAGTGGGTGTGGGCCAAGTGACAGGTCTTGTTGTGAGCCAGATCTTCCCCCTTTGATCCAGTTTCTGTATCAGGTGAGTGAAAGACTGAGGTAGAAATGGGGAATCCTAAAGTTTTCTCTAGTTCTGATGTTTGCAACTTTGTCAATTAGGTAAACCTACAGCTTAATAAGCAGAAATCAACAGGAAAATGAATTGCATTTTAATCTTAACTGTAATTTTATAAAAGAAGCCAATTACTGTTTGCTATGGGCACAAAGAATTTCTCTGCCGTCTGTGGAACAGCAGAAAGGCTGGAACACAGGGCTTTTGTGAAATACCACCAATCACCAACATTTACCCCAAGTATCAGCACTTCACAAAAGAAACACTTTAGCTTTATATGCAGCCAGGCACTTGACTGTATTTTGTAGTCAGCTATGGTCCCCATCCATTAGCCCCTTATCTATGAGAGTGCTTCTCCTGAAATTAATCTGACCTAAATTTGCCATACATGTTCGAGAAAGAGAGTAATTATCAATAGCACTATTTAAAAGAATGACCATCAAGCACAGACAAGCAAACACTCGTGAAAGCTCTTCAACCAACGCTGCCTGCTAAAAAGTCAGGTGTTTTATTTATGGCTATTGTTTAGATAAAACATCTGAAATCTCACAGTTGTATCATGGGAACACTGCCACGTTTAGGAATTTTTTTAGTACTTTTGCACAATTATACTACACACAAAAAAATCCGGCTTCATGGATGACCTCAGCCGTCAAGATCATGAATTCTGCATTCTGTCACCCAGACACATTCACTGCCACATCTAGCGCAGTGCTGCAACTGTATTTTACAGCCCTGGGTTAAAACTTTTGTTTTGATGACAGTGTCTACTAAAACTCTAACAATCTAGATGTGAAAGATAATCAGTCATTCTGAGACTGTTGAAGTAGAAGGCAGCATAATGAATTTGCTGACAAAAGCCCTCCTTTCTCAACTTTCCCGTTCATGACAAAGACCACCTTCCCTTTCCTTGCCACAGACCCTTGACATTTAACATGTATATGTCCCCGAATTTTCTGCTTATCCTCAAATTCATAATTGCTTATATGGGAGAATGTCACAAATATTATGAAGAACTGATGCTGAGTAATGTGGCAGAGATGTTCACTTATTACTGAAGAGCAAGCAGTGTGTCCTCGCCACCTTTTCCAGTCACCTCAAAGTTCGGCTGGAGGGTGTGAATACACTATTGGTGGATGGGCTACAATTGGGACTGATGTGTTCCTCGCTGTGTTTCAGCGATTGTACATTGGAACTGTCCTGCCTTCCCTCTCTTTCACTTCAACAGAAATCATGAGCAAGAGGTAGGAAAATGAGCTAAAATCGTGAGTCACTGAGAACACATTTCTTATAGAGCTCCCAACCACAAATATACATTACGCGATTGAACAATAAATTTCTAAGCTGTTTTTTTTTTCAAAGCCAGCCTAACACAGGTGCAATAATACAAAGTATCCTCAACAGCCTTTCGTAATAAATGGCACAACCTGTTTCTAAGAAGTTCTCTGAATCTACTTCACATGATCTACCAAAGCAGTGATTCTTATTTCTACCAGATCTAATTCTATGCACAGAGAAAATCAGCATAATAATTCTCAACTCTCTGTATGCTCTGTGAATTACAGAGTTTAAAGCCATATTCTGCTGTATTTTTCCCAAATTTCATTGAGAATCACTGTCATGGGTTATCTGGAAGTCTGCTGGTTAAAGTTGTGAATAAAGAAAGTGTTGTGGGTAATTGGTAGTCAACAAATCTTATTCACTGTAAAATAGCATTTCATTATCAGCTTTGCAGCATCCCCGTATTGCAAAGACTTACACTGAATCTCAGCGAATTTCATTATTTCTTAGGCTCCAACTAATGCTCACACGAGCCTCAACTGTATCTTATCTTGCTTAACATGGGCATAATCTAACATTACACATCCAAGACATGAGGTTATCTAGTTGCAAATTTCTTCCCAACATATTGAACAAGGGTCCGTTCACAAGACAGAACCACACCTGTTACTTAAACAGAACTAACTAAATGCAAGCATTGCCAATTGGGTATAAAGTGGCAAGGCAATAAATGAAATTCAAGAAAAGAAGAACTGAGGTGGTACTGCAGGAGGTAGCCTCCATCATTAGGGACAGGGAATTACTACAGCCAAGAAGCTTGGAGGAGAAAGTCAGAATACCAAGAGAAAGGGATGGGGGAGGCGGGAGGAGGTCAGGGAGGAGGAGGAACTCCCTATGTTTGGTGGAGTCTCTGAGCTTAGATGAAGACATCCTAGGGCTCAGACCCAGACTTTCCTTAAGGAGCAGGCAGTGACCAGTTAGTGCTTCTGGGCATGCGGGAGAGTCTGCAACTGTGTGAAACATGCCAGCTTAATTCAGACACTGCTACCAAGTGGGGCAGCTGCTGTGGAAGGCAAACTTAGCTGAGAACTTGCAACTCAAATGAACAAGACACAGACAAAAAGGAAGCACAATGTCTGCAGGAAGCAATCATGGTAGAGCAGGTCTCTCCTTCCTCCTGCTGTGTAGATGCCCAATTGCCTCCTATTTACAAAATCTGATACGAGCAGAAGGCCACATAGGAAAGCCCTTTGCCTATCCAATTGTCATTTCAGACTCTGGAAGAGCAGATTTGATATGAGAAAGCATCAGTGATCACTAACAGAGGACTGGGATTGTAGCTCAGTGGTATAACGCATGCTTAGCATACTCAAGGCCCTGGGTTTGATCCCCAGAACCACATATCAAAAGTGCAGGCAGACATTTTTGTTTAGAATTAATTTTTGGTTTTGCATTGAAATAACTCTCTCAGTAATTAAAAAAAAAGATTATGACATCTGTGTTCTTCCTTACTTGTAGATTAGCCATATTAAATTTATTCTAAATGCTATACCTTACTGCAATTTTGTCTGAATATTAGATATAGTACTTGTCTTCAAAACAATAACTCATAGCATATGAAAAAGACAATCTGTGTCCTAATCCTTCATTTACTATTTATGTGCTGACCGGAAAATTGCAAAGTATACCTGAAATTTAATTACTCATGGGGATGATACTGAAATGCAAAAGTGTACAAATATATGAAAAAATGTTCAACATCTCTGGCCATTACAGAGAAGCAAATTAAAACAACACTAAGATTCTATCTTACTCGAGAAAGAACAGCAATCAGCAAGAAATCAAAAAATAACAAAAGCTGGCATGACTGTGGTAAAAAAAAAAAAAAGAGCTTCTACATTTTTGGTAGGAATGTAAGCTACTACAGCCATTGTGGAAATAAGTATGGAGATTTTTCAAAGAGATAAAATTAGAAAATCCACATATCCCAGATATCCTCCTTATAGTATCTTCCCCAAAGAGTTTTAAATATCATATTACAGCAATACATGCATAACAATGTTTATAACAGCACAATTCATAGTAGCTAAATACAGGAAACAGCCTGTATACTCATCAGCAGATGACTGGATAATGAAAATGTGGTATCTATATACAATGAAATACTACTCAGCTACACAGAAGTGCAAATTTGAGAAATGTGTAGGAAAATGGATGCACCTGGAAAATATAATGGTGAGTGAAGTAATTCAAACACATAAGCTCGAATACTGTATATTGTCTCTCATTTGAGATGAAGTGTAAACTAAAAGAAAAATAAAGGGAGAACATAAGGCAACAGTGGGATGGATCTCTTTCAGATAGAAAGAGGGACAAGAAGGAGGAAATGAGGGAATAGGTACAGTGAAGATATGCCATGTACAAGCTCCTGATAACCTCGATGAATGTGGACATTGTATTGCATAACATGAACTAAGCAAGATAACACCAACAAGATTGAAAAGGGGGAAAGAGAAATTAGAGGGGTTACCAGGAAGGAAGGGGATTAAAACAAAGCAAACAAACTGTGTTATGTACATGTACCAACACTCCAGGATGATCGGAAAACATGTACTGCAAACATGTAGAAATAAATAAAAAACTATGACGTGATGTAACTGTTTCTGCTTGGTACTGTGAACACCAGGACTCATCTTGTAGACCGCCAGCTCCAGCTGGCTGATTCTGAAATCCATTCACATATTTGCACCAAAGAGGTCGTCCTTTCCCTGGACTGTTCCAGCTGCAACCTGTGCCAGGGCCTGTGGCTGGGGCAGAAGAATCCTGCATACTCACTCGTTCTCCAGGACTCTGCGGTAGCCTGACCTCCTATTTGCCAGGCTACATGGCAGTCTGGGACACCTCTCCCCAAACTTATTTCTCCTCTGTCCTCCCTGGGTGTTGCCTTGCACAGTCTTCTGATGTTTCTTCCAAAACCCATGGTTCCTTCCCCAATTTCTTTCATAGGCTTTCGCCCTAATAAAGATTTTTGCATGTCTAATCTCATTTTGACATTTGTTTGCAACATATTTTATGTTTCTTAAAATGTGATCCTTGAAACACCTGGGGAAAAATCATCTTGAAGCCTTGTGGCTGAATTGCAGCTCTCTAGGTACAAAATGAGAGGGTCTCACACCAGGAAAACTATTCAGTATTTACATTGTGTCCTATTTATTTCACTTAAGAGTATGTCCTCAATGTGTTTCTCATTCTTTATGGTTGAGTAGTACTCCATTTTATTCAAAAAGAAAAAAAAACCACGTCTTCTTTATCCAGTCTCCAGTTGATGGGCAGTTGGGCTGTTTCCAAGTTTTAGCTTTTACAAGCTGTACCGCTGTAAACATGGTACAAGATCCCAATGATGAAAGCAACTGTATTGTATACCTAAAATGTACTGATAATATAATATAATATATATATATAAAACAGAGAGTCTCAGCCAATTTCTGGAGGTTAAGCAAAAAGCATTTAGAAGTTTTCATTAGTATCCTAGATTATTATTGTTAATATTCAGTTTTCAGTCCACTGTCATGAAACTTCCTTTCAACATTTTATTGGTTTCACTCTACTGTTACCTTGTTTAAAGCTTTCATTTTCTGCAAAGAATTTAAGACAGGGTTTCATGATGTAGTTCCGGCTGGCCTTGAATTCGCTATGTAGCCCTGGCTGACCTTGAACTCATGGCGATCCTCCTGCCTCAGCCTCTGAACTGCTGGAATTACAGACATGCACCACCATGACAGATTTATTTGATGTTTTCTGCTGTAATTCTTTTTCATTTCCTCTGTGGTTTCTTTTTCTTTGGTTTTCTACAGTATGCGTATGATATGCCTAGATGTGGGGTTTTGTTGACATTTAGTACTGTCTTGTCAGTGGTTTTCTCAGCATTCTAGAACTATAATTTGGTGATGATCATTGGCTTTGGAAAATCTTTGGCCACTGCTGACAAATATTTATTTGGTTTCATTTCTTTGGTTTCCTCCTGTACTGAAATTGCACATATGATTCAGCTTTTGAAGTACTCCATGGATATTCTTCTTTCTGTTTTTCCTTATTTTTCCATCATATTTTGGATTAGAAAATTTCTACTGACCTTTCAGTGACCTGGTTTTTCTTTCCAAAACCATATCAGTGCATGAGTTCATCAAAAGCATTCTTCATTTTTGTCACAGTGCTTTTTGTTTTTAGCGTTTCATTTTGGTTCTTAGAGTCCTCATATCTCTGCTTATGATATCGTTATGCAGATTATGCTGGCTATTTTTCTATCAAAACCTATAACATATTAATCAGATTCATTTTACATTCACAATTTGATGATTCTAAAAATCTCTGTCCAATCTGAGTGGGATGATTGCTTTATCTCTCTAGATCCTGGTTCTTCTAACCTTTTTGGAATATCTTATAATTTCATGTAAAAAGCTGAATATGTTGTACCAGGCAATCAGAACTGAGGTAAATAAATTTCAGTTTGAAAATGTATGTTAATCTGACTATGAGATGTGTTACATTTCATATTTACAGTAGCTCCAAGTGGCCAGAGCTTCAAATTTCTCTAGTGCTTTTTTGTCTTCTATCTTTAGGTTGGGCTTTTTAAAAAATTGTTAATTTTATTGGTACGTTTTAGGTAGATAATATGTTGACTTTCTTTATCGGGAACTTTTACCTTTACATAATATATCTTGGTTCTTATTTTTTTTCCCCTATTGCCCTACCCTCCCTTCAACCCCGCCACCCCTCCCAGTCTACAAAGACTTTGTTTTGGGCCATGGATATAGCTCAGTGGTTCTGCCACCTGCCTCACAAGCACAAGGTCCCAAGTTCAATCCCCAGTCCAAAAAAAGAAATTGTTTCCATTTTTTTTCCTTTTCTCATATTTATTCCTTTCTGTCCTTTCCTTTCCCTTACCCCTTCCCCTTCCTCTTCCCCTTTGGGCCTTTTCTTCCTATTTCTCATTATCTACTATACACTTTTATCCTTATTTATAATTTCAGTTTCTCACACCAGAGAAACTATTTGGTATTTCTAAGCAACAAAGACAAGTTAGGAAGTGTCAAAATCTAAAACTTGAAACTATACTACAAAGCTACTGAGATAAAAACAGCATATTACAGGCAAAGAAACAGACTTGAAGATCTGTGGAACAAATTAAATGATGCAGAAACAATTCCAGACACTCTCAGCCACCTCATCTTTGACAAAGGAGACAAACACCTTCACTGGAGGAAAGATAGATTCTTTAATAAATGGTGCTGGAAAAATTAGGTTCCAATTTGCTAAAGATTAGAAGTAAACCTATGTCTTTCACCATGCACTAAACTTAAAATTGAAATGGATTAAAGATCTAAGTATTTAAACAAACATTATGCCATCTGGAAGAGAGGTTAGGAAGAACTCTTGAAGACATTGGGGTAGGAAAAGATTTTGTGAACAAAACCTCAGCCACACGTGAACTAGCACCAAGAATCAACAAGTGGATCTCATCTTATTAGAAAGCTTCTGCGCAGCAAGAGAAACCGACAGCATGAAGAAACAACACACAATGTGAGGGAAAAAATAAATGTTCACCAGATGTTCCTCAGACAAAAGTCTACTATCCAGAATATTTAAAGAACTTTAAAAAAATTATATCTCCTAAATTTAAAGAAGACATTGGGCTTTTAAAAATACTACTCCTTAAAAAAAATTATGTGTCTTGCAGTTTTTCCAATTGCAGCACACCTCACTATAACCAAGTCTAATAGAGAGCTAATGTAAGTGGGGGCACTCTTAAAACTTATTTTAAATGTTCATCTTTTCATGGGCCTATGTCTCACGGCCAGGACCTGCACAAATGTTTATAGCATTCAGCTTCGTATTCACCTACCCAGCTGCAAAATTCTGCAGCATTTTAAATCTTTTCCTTAAGGACTTGACTTATTGACTCAATTTGGGTTTGTTTGTGGGTTTTTTCCACGAGGAGGGGTTAGATTTTACTTCTTAGCTGAAATGGAACGCTGGGTGGAGGGTTAGAAGGGAGACATTTCCTCTTCCAAGAGGAGAAGTTCTGAAATATACTTTCCCTTGCAAAGAAAATTTGTGCTATGAAAACTCAACAGTTACACAAGAAATAACACCAATGATCAACAAGTGAAACTGTATCATATCTGCACAGAAAACAACCAACAGTGAAGAGACAACCTATAGAATGGGAAAATTATTTAGGTAGTCTTCAGACAGATGAGTAATATTTTCATCATATAAAGAATTTAAAAAATTAGACCTCTCCAAAATAACAAAAAAATTTAAATATGCAGTTGCAATGAATAAACACTTCTCAGAAGAATTACAAATGGTCGATGAGTATATGAGAAAGTGCTCAGTGTCTTTGACTGTTGAGTTGAAGAAATGCAAATCAAAACAACACAGATTCAGTCTTACTCTGGAAAGAAAGATATCACCACCAACTCAAACAATAAATGTTGGTGAGATTGTGAGGACAAAGTAATCTTTCCAAAATTTTTTGTCAGAATGTAAACTAGTACAATCAATATGGAACTGAACATAGACATTGCTCAGAAAATGAAAAACAGAGATAACAGTTGAGCTAGATTATCTCTTCTGGAAGGAGTAAATGACATTGTATTACAGTGATACGTGCATACCCATGTTTATAGCAGCACAACTCATAATAGCTACATCTTAGAAGCAGCTTACATTCTGAGTAACAGATGAAAGGGTAAAGAAAAAGCACTACAGATGTATAGATGTACAGTGGGGTAATACTCAGCCATAAAGAAAGGTATTTTTGAGTCATTCATAAGAAAATGGGTGCAGCTTGAGACCATAATTCTAAGTGAAATAAATTAGACACAGACGATTAAATGTTGCAGTTTCTCTTATATGAGAAACCTAAAATATAAATAATTTGGTAACAAAATCAAAGATAGATAAATGGAAACAGGCAGGCAGACTTTGTAGCGATGTGAAGGGAATTTAAGGATAAGGAGATGGTGGGGAAAAATTTTAAAAGATGCAATATATCTTTATCTTTATCTATGTACTAATAGTTTGTATCACCGTCTTGCACTAATAAAAAAGGAAAGAAACAAATGCTCTGTGTATTTTGTAGCGATTATTCTCCATCTTTCCTTGTGAAAGCCACAATGAGATTTTTTATGTATTTCCATGAACATAAATTTTGTGCAAATATGAACCACCCACCGATTCTGTCCCCAGGAGTTTATCATACTATCTTAGCTTTCTGCACTTAACAACTTTCCCTCATTAGCACCCTCACTAGCTCAACCTCCAGCAGCTTCTGCTCCAGGTAAGCAGATCTCAGACGTCCTTCTTGATGTTGTCTTCATGACGAGTTTTTGTAATTGGCTGAAGAAAAGTAGCTTCTTTTCTTTTCTTTTTCTTGTTACAAGGATAGGAATGATTACTTCCTTAAATTTTGAACTTTGGAAATGAGATGTGGTCATAGACACAACTCTGGTTTAAAACCTCAGCAAGATGGAGAGTGAGTAGGTCCAACAGGAAAAATCCTATAAGTGATAAAGTAATGAACTAAGGTCCTATCTCCACCTTCAACTTCATAAGAATTCTGATATACCCATGGATCTCATGGAACATTGATTATCTTGTACTCTCAAGTCTGTATTGAGTTTTTCCACCACCTCCCTGGTCTTGTGGCCTTGGGACATCACAATTCATAGTAAGACAGATCTTTGAGATGAAGAAATACAGTTATTTTGAAGACACCAGAATATTAGCCTCTGGAGAAGTTTTAGATTAGAGCTTTTTTCTGTACTGAGGTGATGGTTCTAAAACTTTTACCAGCCTCCTGTTTAAATCATTGAATAGCGTTTATTGCATATGCATATCCATCTTCCTACCCACAAACAAGTTCCTTAAGGAGGGAATCTTTATAGTTACATTTCTGTAATATGAAAAATTTTATTGACTAGAGAAGGGTCCATAAGTTTTTGAAGAATGAATGAATTCAAGGTTATTTTTACAAGAAAATTTATTTAATAAATCTTTAAATAGTGTTGGTTACATTTCCTGGAGAAGCTACCCTTTTTAATGAAAATGTAGTAATACAATAAATTACAAATAGGAAACCACAAATTTTAACTTTGAAATGAATACTTTAAAATTTGTAGTATATGAAACAATGATCTTGTGCTGACTAGCAATTCTATATAAATTAAAGAATTTTCTTACCATCTTTTTCAAATCAAATTGTTTTATTCTTTTTGGTACTCATTTAATCATGAAAAATGTATATATTTATCATTCAGTTATTAACTCAATTTTTGATTAACCATAATTTTATTAATTATCAGTTAATTAGAAGACTTCTCCAATTGATTATAATAACACATGGAAAAAAATATAGTATCTTGGTTTTTAAGAAACTTTAAGACCAGGAAACCAAAAGCATGGGTGCCACCTAAGAAAGAAAATAGATATGTCATGAAAATACTCCTAGAAAAGAGAATCTAAGATGAAATTTGGAAAAATGGAAATGTTACTGAACTAAAACATGCATACAATTCCACTTGCACAGCTTGATAAATGCATGTAGCAAAGTGAAAACTAGGATACCTGGCACACACAACAAAGAACAAGATATAACTGTAGCCCTTGAAACTTCTGCCTTTCCTATTTTACACTACCCTACCCTAATTCACCATTTCCACATTTCTATTCAATAGATTAGGTTTGTCCATTTTTAATTTTATATTAATGAAATCACAGGTGTATTTTTTTAGAACAAATCCAGACAGATATAAGGTGAAGAAACAAGAGTAAAGAATTCCAGCTGGGCTTGGTGGTGCATGCTTATAACCCCTGAGCTTGGAAGGCTGATGCAGGAGAATCAAGATCACCACAAGTTCAAGGCCAGCCTAGGCCACATAGTGAGACTGTGTCTCAGGTCCCCCACTCTCTCAAGAAAAAATGGTGAAGCAGTGACCCAGGTCTAAACTCCGGTTGCCACTAATGGGTGCACCCAGCTCTGTGTTGCATTAGGCCTCTCCCTACCCCAGAAAGGCCAGCTACTTCTTCTTAGCAAGCTCCCTGCTCTGTCAACTTTCTCCTCTTCTTTGAGGCCTCTCTCCTGAAATAGAATTAAAGTAGTGATTTTCCCCTTCCTCTTCTGTGTGTATGCAGTGTTTCTATTTTACAGAAGCATCAATGTTTTCCATTTTGGATTGGAAATTCCTACAGGGCAGGGGCATTGTACTTATTTAAACTACTTATTATAGAATTTAATTAATTACAGGACCATGAAAGTTCTTTAAGATTTAAAAAATACATTCTCATCAATGTCTTACCTTCATATAGAAAGATGTAAATGCTAAACTAAGATTACAGAAAAAATTCTTAATATGATTGATGTATGTTGTATGTGCATGTGTGTGTTTAAAGTTACAGTTTACAGAACATTTAAAAACTACTTTCTGGAAATTTATAAAAAGCCTTCTCTTTTTAAGGTCAAAACTTATTTTTATCCACTTTTCCTTTTTCATGAAAGACAGAAATGACAAGGCTACTAGTGTTAGTGAGTACAAGAAGCAATTGAACCATCATGTTCTTAGATTTTATGTGGCCCTTAAATTAGCCAGAAAGCCCTTCTTTCTCTTCTTAAAGAAATTGGGTAATTTCTATAAGCTTTTATAATCACTGGTTTTGGCTTTGTGAAAATATTTATTAAATTTGTTTGATTTAGCTAGGAGAATGTCAGTTATGCTTATCTCAATTTCAAATTCCCAATTCAATGAAAATGTTGGTCTCCTGTTTATGGTTATGTCCTACCTCAGTTTATACATGTATGTCCAATATTGTGATGTCTTAAGTAGCTAACTACAGTGTAGCTATCAGCAAATTAAAGACCTTTGTAGGAATAGTAATCATAACTATTGCTTGTTCATTGCCTGTATGGTCCTGGCTCCTTATAATTTCCTTATTAATTTATTTGACATTCACAACTCCTCTAGGAGCTGGGTGTTACTCATATTTTCCATGAAGAGCCCCAGGTAGAGAGATACTAACTTGTTAGCTCCTACTGGTAGAGTTGGAACTCAATCCCAGGCAGTCCGAGTTCTAACCCTGTGTTCTTAGAAACTAGGCTGCAATCAATGTGTAAGATTGGAGATCATCAGCTAGAAGCCATATCAAAGTTTTTTTAAATGAAATTTATTTAAAGTCATTACTTGGCCATGATTTTCATTGACCTGCTATCATACGATCTCACTGAAATAAAACAAAAAGGATGAGCTCTAGACTGTGACAAGCGCAAAGTCATACAAGATTTCATGCTACACTATGAGATAGATGGAGAGCTAAGTAGATAGATAGATGTTGTGGTCATAAAGAGCAGAGAATTTCATCTGAATAGAAATCAGCAAGGGCAGCTGAGAGTAAGAGCCAGATAGTTGGTCAGGCTCTGGAGTGGGAAGATTCAAATGGGCAAGGAACAAGGGAGAGGACTTGTCAAAATTACAAGAAGCAGGACCCAAAGGTGTGGTGAGGGCGCTGCACCCAGGTTGTAAGAGGATTCTCAACTGCAGAGCTGAGTATAAGGGGAGAGTAAAGGTGGACATGTGCGATACAGCCAAGAATGTGAATCGCTATTGGTAGAAACTTCTCAAAAAAATACATATTATACATTTGTAAAGATGGTTCTTTATGACATATTCATAATTTAGAATTCACCTAGCATTGTTTATCATCTTTCATGCATTAAGTGACTGCACTTGCAACATTAGGAGATGATCAAAGTTTATTTTCCACTTTTTTTCTCATGTTTTTTCAAACTTTGTAAGCTCTACCTCTTTCATGTTGGCTTATTAAGCTTAATAAAATCTATTTGTAATTTAATTACAAATAAGGTATTGTAAATCTTAAACTAGTTATAATTGCTTGACTATACAAAACTTGGAGACTGGAATAAATTGGTTTCTTCTTCCTCTCCTCCTCCCCCTCCTCCTCCTCCTCCTCCTCCTT
>NW_022900922.1:19530199-19546853 GCF_012274545.1 Fukomys damarensis
CCTCCTCCTTCCTCCTCCTCCTCCCCCTCTCTTCTCCATGCATTGGTTGACACCTGCCAAGGTAAATTTTCTTCAATGGAAACTTTTTTGTTGGAGTTTTGGCTGGAGGGCAGAGATAGGATAAAAGGAGCAGGGTCTTGAAATAGATGAATAGACCACGACTTGGGGGTCCTCCTCAAATGCAAGCACACCACTGTCATTCCCTGATCTAGCTTCTCCTGAGCCTGGCGGCTGTGGGGAGGGAGATTGTGTATCACAGGGTGCAGATGACCTGCTTAGCTCAGCAGATACAGGGTGAGTGGCCTGTGGTGTAGTTACACCTGCAGCTCGGAGATAAAGACAGCCTAGCGTGCTGCAGACAGCGGACTAATTGGAAACTACTACATGAGGCTGTTTACCTGATATCTGGTATACAGTCTTCCATTTATCTAGGGAAGAAATTGTCAGAAAACAAAACCTATGATATAGGTCATATTAATGCTATTAAGATTGGATTATTCAATTGATGCATTCCTAATATAACAAAATGAAACACAAACATAACATTCTGATATTATTTCTTTACAGAGAAGAAAAAATGGGCAGTATTCGATTGAGATGAAAATCTCCTCCCTCTTTTCCTCCTTGTTTTCTTGGTGATATTTCAGGCCTCACTAAACCTATTGCTAACACTTCTTAAACTCAAAGCCACAAGACCTCTTATTGTAGTTATTTAGTTTCCCAGATGGGGTGAATACAGATAAGAAGAAACTTTTAGGGCGTTATTTATCATTTATCACTTTTGAAGTTATAATCTCCTCCAGGAAGAACACTTAGGTGCATGGCTCGACACTGCTGAGGGAAAGAAAACTCATTTATTTCTGCTCTTATTTTGTTCCTGCTACCCCTCTTTGGGCCAGTGTGTCTCCCAAATGGGCCCCAAGTTCAGTATATTTGGAAATTTAAGAATAAATAAGTTAGGAATAAATTCTCTCAGAAAACAGTATGGAAGCTCCTCAGAAACATAAACATAGAGCTGTCAACTTATCTAGCCATTTACATAGATGGGTGTGTATCGAAAGAAAATAAATCAGTACCTTAAAGGGAGCTCTTCGCTCCAGCACTCCATACAACACTATTCACAGTGGCCCAAATATGGAACATTCCTGAGTGTCTAGTACTCCAAGGGTGCACAATGGAGCCACATACATGTATTGTGAAAGTCAGTTTTGTGTTACTATAGTAACAGAAAGGGTAGTCGATTTATGAAGAGAAAAGTTTAGCTGGTTGTGATGTGCATGCCTGCAATCCTAGTGTTCTGGGAAACTGAGAACAGAAGATTGTAAGTTTAAGCCCAATCTTGGCAGTTTAGTGGCTTAGCCAGACCCTATCTCAAAAACAAAACAACAAAACAAAATAAAAATCAAACAAAAAAGTCTGTAATATAGCCCAGGGGAAAGTCTGTGGGTTCAGTTCCAGGAATTAAAATAGAATAGAATAAAAGAACAAATGCTTATTTTATCACACAGATTTAGTGGTTGTTGTTCAAATTCAACTGGCTCCACTGTCTTCAGGCCAGCAGTACAGCAGCAGCCAGGGCAAGACCATTGCTCAGAGCAAAACAACTCGTCTCATGGCTCAAAGGTAAGACAAGAAGAGGAAGACACGGGAGTCCCACTGCTGGCTTCAGTGATGATATGCCCCCTTATACACATATATATGATTCTGAGTGAGCATTTCAGGAATAAATATTGTTTCTCCCTGGCGTGGTGGTCCATGCCTGTAATTTCAGCACTGGGGGAAGCTGAGATGGGAGGATTGCTGTGAGTTCAAGGTCACCCTGGGCTACATAGTGAGTTCAAGGCCAGCTTGAATTACAGAGAAAGACTGTCACACACAAAATAAATATACACATATATATGATTCTGAGTGAGCATTTCAGGAATAAATATTGTTTCTCCCTGGCGTGGTGGTCCATGCCTGTAATTTCAGCACTGGGGGAAGCTGAGATGGGAGGATTGCTGTGAGTTCAAGGTCACCCTGGGCTACATAGTGAGTTCAAGGCCAGCTTGAATTACAGAGAAAGACTGTCACACACAAAATAAATAAATAGATAAATAAGAAAACGAACCCTTTTTAGTGAGAGCAAAAGCAGCTGCAAACATAATTATCCTATTTATAGCCAGAATTCAGAAAAGAGGAGGTAGCTTTGGTTATCGTTACCAGGGATAGGGCATATCCCCCCCTGTCAATGCAGCTCAGCTCACCATACTGGATGGCAAAGTGGTTTTGGGATAAGAGGAAGAGGGAGGCTCCAGGCAGCTGGAGAACAGGTTAGAAGAAAACACGCCACACTGGGTAACCTAATTCAGAAGGAAAATCCAGTTTGCCCTGAAGATCTCTGTTTCTCTTTGTCATCTGAACTCACACAACATTGGAAAAGCAGCTATGTTCTCTGTCTACTAGTAGAGATACTTACCAGGTACGATAAAATACAGTGAACATTTACATTAAAATATCGATTATGGTAAAAGGCCTTTTGCTGTCAGTCCCCTTCAGAATGCTCTGCGAGGCTGTGCACACTCACATATCTTTGTTGGCACTTTCTAGAAGTTCTCTTTCATAAGTGTCTGCGTGAATGCCTCAGTGTCCTGAGTCCATTCAAAATGTCTGCAGAAGTTGCTGCTAAAAAAAAAAAAACAGAAACAAACAAACAAACAAAAAAACATTGTGGAGTGTCTTCATCCAGCTTAGTCACCAGATCTGGGTGCTTTGAAACCTTGGCTTTTCTCCATAGCTGTGGTACTAGTTTATGTTCCTAACAATAACATAGAAGGGCTCCTTTTTCCCCACAGCCTCATAAGCGTTTATATTATTTGGCGTTTTTAGTTAGAGCCACTCTTTCTGGAGTAAGATGAAATCTCGGTGTTATTTTAATGTGTATTTCTCTAAAAGAGATGTACACAAATTTCAATTATTTATTGCCCATTTGTTCTTTCCGAAGAGAATGCTTGCATTTCACTTGCCCATTTTTTAAAATTGGGTTTTTTATTTGACGGTCTAAGTTTTTTACTTTTTAATTTATTCTAGATTTTAGTCATCTCCCTAAGGAACAGCTGGCAAAAAATTTTCCCATTTTGTAGGTTGTCTCTTCATTATGTTAGTTGTTTCCTTTGCTGTGCAGAAGCTTTTTAATTTGATATGATCCTTTTGTTGATTCTTCATGCTATTTCATGAATGATTGGGGTTCTGTTCAGGAAGTTCTCATTTATGCCTATTACCTTCCCGCAAATTGTTTCCTTTGTAATACTTATATCTTTGAACCATTATTTGTGCATCAATAATAAGCCCACTGAGAAAGAAATTAGGAAAACAATATGAATCACAGCAGCTTCAAGAAAAACTAAATACTTAGGAATTAACCTTGCAATGGAAATGAAAGACCCTCCATAAGAAAAACTGTAGAACTCTGACAAAGAAGATCAACAGGGCATAGGCAACAGGGAAAAGTATCCCTGATCCGGAAATAGGCGGAACTAATATTGTCAAAATCACTATAGAAAAAATAGTTCTAACATTTACATGGAACTAGAAGAGAACCAAAACAGCAAAAACAGTCCTGGGCAATAAGAGCAAAGTAGGAGGCTTCACAACCCCAGGTTTCGAGTTACGCTACAAGGTTACAGTGAGTAAAAACCTCATAACACGGGTACAAAGACAGACATTGGATCAATGGATCAATAGAACAGAACAGAAAATTCAGGAACAACTCCACACTCATTCACCATCTGACCTTTCACAAAGGGGCTACAAGAAAGAGAGCCTCCTTAGCAAATGGTGATAAGAAAACTGGCTACCCACAGACAGAAGACTGAATCTAGACACATATCTCTCTCCATGTACTAAAACAATTATTTTTAAAATTTAAACATTCATTGTCATTTTTGATCACAGCTTTTATTATTGAGGAAATTTATTCTGAGTGCAAAAATAAAGTTTTACCTGGAGCTCTTTTGTTATACAGTTATAAATCAGACTAAGTATATCTCATTTATTTCTTTTGTTTTTTTTTTGGTACTGGGGATCAAACTCGGGACCTTGCACTTGCGAGGCAGGCATGGTGCCACTGAGCTAAATCCCTGGTTCTTCATCTCATTTTTTTATGCTGAAAAGGTAATGGCAAAACTGGTTTCTCTATCATGATATTTGATGTTAACACTGCCTTGATCTTGATTTTGAGTGTCAGCCAATTTAATTATTGACTGAATAATAAATAAGTTTTATTTTTAGCACTGCGCCTATACCTGTATATTTAGCAAAAAAAGTTTGACCTGATTACATAAGCATCTTGTCAGAAACCCACTTACATTCAGGTGAGCTCACTTGGCTTCAGAAAAATTAAACTTAGCGTCTTTACAACGGTAGTTTTCTGCAGGAATTTCGGGGTTTCTGTAACTCCAATACCATTATGATTCATATGAAAATCACATGTAAGTCAGTGAAATACAAAATTGGTAATTTAGTTTAGTTTGGTCAAAGGAAATCACCAAGTGTGATAAAATGTGAGCCTTTGACTCCTGGCCCAGAACTGTCACTTCTCAATCTAAGATACAATGAGTGTCGTGCAATCCCGGATCTCTGTGCATCACTGAATGCACTCTAAACATCAGCAGATAAAGCCAGTGCAAAAGCTAACAGTAGAGAGAGAATACTTCCTGTGTGCAGTCTCCCTAAAACGTGGTCAGTGTATGTTACCTTCCCTTTCATACACAAAATTTCTTTCACACTATTTGTATGTACCTTTTTTTATTTTATTTCAGCTATGTTGTGGCCTCTGTCTCCCCTTCCCTCCCTCCCTCACTTTTGCTCTTTTCCAATCTGTACTTTAGAGGAACTTGCTCTGAGAGCCTATGAGCAGCAGTCACTGTGCTGAACCGGGGATATCACTGATACGACTGACATAATTCTAATTTTTTCACATCGTGCATGGTCTCTTTGACCTTGACAGGTGATAAATTACTCATATCAAGGAGGAGAGTGGGTGTTGTGATAGAGAAGGAGAGCCCAGAAGTGGCAGGAGAAAAGAGTCAGGAGTCCCCCCTCCCAGATGACAGGAAGAACCGATAAACCAGGTGAAGAAGTGGTTTTAGCTCTTTGGGAGAGTTATTTGTGCATATGATTGAAGCCAATGGTATAGATTGAAATTTTTTTCAGAAAATGTCACAGTGAAGAACAGTATAAGATGACACTATTCTTTAGATTGTAAATATCCCTCCAAGGCTATGTGCTACTTGGTTCCTACCCATGGTGCTACCGAGAGGTGGAGGGATCTTTAAGAAATGAGGCCCTGTGGGAAATTTTAGGTCATTGGAAGCAAACCCTTCATTTGGATTTCAGAACCCTGATTTCTTGCCCTCTCTCTGCCCTCACAGCCATGAAGGGAGAGTTTCATCCCACTAAGCGTTCCCTCACCACGATGTGTTGCCCCAGCACAGGCCCCACATCAACGGGCCTGATCATCTCAAACCTCCAAGACTGCAAACTACAATAAACCTTTTCTCTTACTAAGTCGATAGTCTCGGGTATTTGTTACAGATAGGGAAAGATGACTAACGTAGATGATAAAGAGCCTTTTAATTGCAAATTCTTAAATTTGGAACTTTTCCTTTGGTCTTAATTAATGAAAGGACCTGATCAAATCTGAAATTTTGAGAACTCTCTGTCATCGTTTGGTTGGAGGGATTACAGCAAAGATTTTAGTTGGGTCTGAGACCCATAGGGACCACAGTTCGGGCTTCAGAGTTTCCTACATCCCTAAATCACATGTGAGGTTCCATGTGTGCATGAATTGGTGCATTCTTCTGAAGGCTCAGACTCACTTCAGAAGTGGATGAATCAAAACATCATGTTTTCCAAAAGCAAAATATTTAAAGAAAAATAGAATTGCTAGTGCGAGTAAGAACATCACTGAAAATCTCATTGCACTCAACTGGTTGAGATAAGAGAGCAAAACAAAGTTAGTGGAAGTGGACAAGAGGAAAGCATGAATTTGAGGATCGCATCCTAAGAACCACATATGGAATCTGGTCGAATGTGGAGGATGAAAGAAGAGAAGTATCTCAGACCGCCGAGTCGGAGGCGAGTATCACTCAACAATTACATGGTGAAACTAATTAGGAAGGATCAGATTTTCAAAGAATAGGATAAGATCAGTTCTGCGTGTTTGATTGGAAAAGTTAGTGGTAGATTTCATAGGTTATGCAAAAGGCTAAATATAAAGATTTAAACCTGAACGGGAAATCATAGCTGAAGGTACTGGAGAATGTTGAGTTCAGGGAAAAGAAAAATGAAACATGAAACCAAGAAGGAGATTTTGCACAGTCTTTCAGGGTTCTTCAGAGGAACAGAACTAGTAGAGTGTACATAGAAAAGGAATTTTTTCAACTAGATTATATGACCCGAGTCAGGACAGTACACTGTGGCTATCTACAGGCTGGAGAGTCAGGAAAACCTGTGGCCACTCAGCTGGAGAAGGTGGAAGCCTCATAGCAAGACAGATCAAGAATGCAGTGCAAGACTGAAACTGAAGGCCTGGTTTTCCCTGGAGAATCACTAGCACAAGTTTACATTCAAATCTGGAGTGTCCTGACCACAGGTGCTGGCAGCAACAAAAATGCACCCACCAGAAAGAATCGGGCACGCATGCCATGCAAGTTTCTCTTTTCTTCCACTTTTTCATCCATTGGAGCCAACAAAACAGGAATTGTGCTTTACCAATTTTGTGGATATTTCTCAGTCAGGTCAACTTGAAAGGAAGATTATTACACACAGGTAGGGAAAACTTATGAGAGACAGACTATGTCCTAAAATATTTTAAGTCCACTTCCTCTTTGAGAGGCATGAAATATAGCAAGAAAGGAAGTCCTTAGGTATGAACCTATGTCTTTTAAAAAGATCAATGCAGCTCTTGAAAACTAGGACCTTGGAAATTGTCCCTTGTTTGTGTTTTGACAAAGCAGTTTGACAATTGCCTCTTCCTTGCCATAGGCCCAGTAAGTGATTGCGTACATGGAAACCAGACTTGTTTCTCTCCTTATATTCCTTCACTTTTGAATCTTTCCAGTTTTAAAACTATATTTGAACAACAGGCTGTCATGGTTGCTCCAAAGCACAGCTGCCTCTTTTGGATCTATTTGCCAAAGAAGCATCTTTACTGAGATCTTGTCTCCTACACATCCTGTCTGTCCTGGGCAAAAAGTGATTTTTCTATTTTTAAATATCTGAGATGATTCTGTCCACTCAATGCTGTGTACTGGCTTAACCTGAATATACAAAATATCCATTGAATCAATCGGTTGAGTGAGTCTGGAAGTCTGTTTGTAAAGATATGAATTATAATTTTGCCATTCACTTGCTCTGCCATATTGGACAGATTCTTTTTTTTTTAATTAATTGTTTCGGTACATTTTAGATATAGAATATGATGACATTCATCATTGGGAATTTGCACCTTTATGTAATCTGTCTTGGTTCTTATTTTTACCTCATTCCCCTGCTCTCCCTTCAACCCCTCTACCCCTGCCTATTTACAAATACTTTATTTCCATTTTTTTATTTTCTCATATTAATTCCATTCCCTTCTTTCCTTTCCCCTTTCCCCTCCCACTTTCCCTTCCCCTTTGCCTCTTTACTACCTATTTCACATTATCTATTATACTTTTTACTCCTATTTACACTTTGTTTCTCACACCAGAGAAACCATTCAATGATTCAGTATTTACAGGTGTGCCCCCCACTTAAGAGTATGGCCTCAATGTGCATCCATTTATCTCTAAATGGCTCTAATTTCTCCTTCTTTATGACTGAGTAGTAAGAATTTGTCCAAGTTTGTAATAGCTAAACCTTGGACAAATTCTTAAACTGCCTCAAGTCTCCGTCTGAGTCAAACGGTGCTGATGGCCACAGCCAGCTAGAATTATAGTGGAGATTAAATAAACTGATCAGTGTAAGGTTCTTGGGTAGTACCTGGCACATAATAGGAGATCAATAGGTAAACGCAGTCTGCTATTTCTAAGTAACAAACAAGGAAAAACAGCATGCAGTAAAAAGTTCTGGTTTCTCCCACACCTGCGGATGAACTGAAGGAGCTCGGTTAATGTCCGCTGGTTCACAAGCCTGTGTGGGGTTTGCATTAACTGCCATCACCACGGTGGTTCCTCACTTCCGCATCCAGTTGCTGGTCTCTCCGCTGGTTCAGTCACTTTGCTCCTTTGTTACTTACCTTCCTCGGGCAAGTGGGCTAAGCAGGTCATGTATTTCACATGACGACTGGAGGTGGCCACATAGAGCAGAGGCAGTGAAATGATAAACATTTCAGGTTCCTTCTTGCACCATGATTGCTATTGTGCAATTTTCCAGAGTGATTCATGAGACCAAAGACAAGGGCCAGAGGAAAGCACTCCTGTGAAAACGAAGGGCAAAGAAGTAATTTCAAATAATGAAGAAAACTACTAAGTATCTCATTGCCATGAGTATCTTTAAAGAGAATTCTTGTTTTTACTCATTATTCCTTAAAGAACTTCAAAATAATCCAAACATTTAGTATTATAATTTGCCTATATTATAATAACTTTTGAAATTTTAAAGCTGGAAGAGATAAACCTGGGTTTGTTAATCACACAGTTTTGATGGTTTGATTGATTGAACTAGTTTTCATAGCAAAAAATTAAAACATACTTCACCATTATCGCCCGTCTAGCAGTCATGAGTCATTTATTATCATTTGAGTTGCAACCAAATATTAAACTAATTTGCATTTGGAAAAACAAAGAGATTTATATGAAATTCCACTAATGTTTTTCCCTAGACAATCTAACATTCACTGCAGTTCCTTTGGGAATAAAAAGTCACCTTTCACATATTATAACCTGTTCTTTTCCACAACATGAGAGAAATATATGATTCTGTTAGAGTCATGGGAACCAAGTTTCCTTAAGTTAAAAAACCCTGTTTATATACTTCACAGATAATTAAAGTATAATAAAGGAAAGAGAATTAGCAACCTTTCAAATTGAAATTATCATGATTCTTATTTTAAGGTAATTAGAAAATCCTTTTTTTATTTTAGACAAAGATGTGATAGTTTCATTTATGCAGAATTAAAGGATATGTGAAGATATACTGTTGTAGATATTTCACTAGTAAGGAAAAATTTTACCAATTTCAGACATTTATTACTATATTCAGCAGCCTATCAGAGAGAACTTTATTATGGTAATCTATTTTTGAATTATATCAATATATATTCATAGGACTCATCCAAAATTCCAAAGGATAACATGGGACACAAATTCTTTAAATAAAGATGGTATTGTCTCTAAATCAATTTTCTAGCCAATCATCCCTTCCTCTGTATAAATTGAATTTACAGTACAGTATCAGTCAAATTTAACTATGATTAAGTCATAATTTAATAGTATGTCCTTTCATTTTATGTACAATTGATTTTATGCACTTCCATTTACCCCCAAATTATAAGTAAATAGCACAATTTCAAAAATAACATTTTAATATATAGTAAGCTTGTATTTTGCTTTGCTTTTTCAGTTACAGAAATATGGGGTGAAGATGAATATACATTCAACAATGAGGTATAAAAATGCACACTGGGCCATTGCCCTGGTACAAATAGCAGCCTTCTTAAATGCTTAAAGCATGCACTCACTTGCATAAGGGTTCTTTGCTTCCATGACATCTCTACTTACATTCAAGTTATAGGACTATCATACACAAAGTAGAAAGAACTTTGCACTTCTTTAAATTTGTGTCATTCTCTACCTGAACTTCTCCCCGTCTTTTCATTTGCAGAGAGTTATTATTGTGTTGCCTCCGATTTCCTTCTTCTGAATCATGGCTATCATGCTGTAACTGGCGGTGGGATTAGATATGCCAACAGGTATGCATAGGGAAGTTCATTTTTGGCATTGCACTTGTCTGCATTTCTTGGTTCTTTTCTAACAGAATATTTGGTTGATTTAAATGAATCCTCTTGGATTGTACCCACATGATTAATTTTCTGTCTGTTGAAAACCATCAATTATAAGTTCTTTCTCATACAACTTTTGGGTCTATTACTCCTGTTATGGGGCAGATCCCCCTTTTTTGTCTGAGTGCTTCTGTTCTCCTGCTCCTAAAGCTCAACTCTGCAAACTTCAACTGAAGAAGAAAATTCATGCATTTGTCTTTGTACATGTGATAAAAGGGTCCTGAACCAAGTAACTTCTGGGTGTGGGATTATGTTGGTGAGTCAAGAGGGAAGGCAGCTGACAAAGAGGGAGAAAGAAACAAAATGGAGACACTAAAATAATTATATATCTGTCAACTCTTTTTTTTCCGTATTAAACACTCACCTATTTTTTCCTGTGAAAAGTTCATTTAAAGCTGTCTCCCTCTAGCTATATGAAAAAAACCCACAACGCATTCAATAGTATAATACAAACCCAGAATGTTTTCAAATTTCCCTCTTTTGTGGATTTTGAGATTGACAGCCCTGTAATTAGGGATAACAAAGAAGAAGGGAATGAATCAGATTCAAATAGGGGACCCCTGTCAGAAATGTGGAAGAAAATAAGGGGAGAGGGGAAATCAAGGGGTGTAAATCATATAATCTTATTGTACACTGAAAAGTTAGATGTTCAGGTTTTATACAGCTAGTTATTTGCTTTGATTTTATACAACTAGTCAGATATTCAGAATATAGGCAAAAAAATAGTAGGTCATAGAATACTTAAAATTTATTTTCAGACCCCAGTGGACATATATTGATCCGAAATAACAATTTGTTCAAATACTCCATCATCTGAATACTTCTGATGCATTACAATCCTCACTGCCAAATGGTACCACAGCTGGTGTGTTAAGTAAATATAGCTCTCATCATCAGAACAAAAGGCTTACAGCCACCATGTCACAAGCTCTCCGCTGTGTAGTAAAAGTATACACAAATTGTTAAAGCAAAAATCAACCGGTTTTCATTCTGAAGAACTATTACGTCTTCAGAGGATACAGATTACTTTTTTCTCTGTCAACATATGTACATATATTTTGTATTCTTTAGAAGACAAAAGTCACATAGAATATGCTGTTTTTAAACTTTTTTGCTATTTCAATTGTCCTATGCTTTATTGTATCGCATTGACTTCTACTTGTGATATTTATCTGTCTGCATCTTCTTTTAAATTACTCAGATTATATTTCCACATTTGATCATCTTCTACTCAGCAAGCAGACCAGTGGAGTTAATATACTGAAAATTATTTAGATGTTTAGTCAGTCATTTACTAAATGTTAATACAAATCACTTTTCAAAAGGTAAATTATGTGGGGTACATTGTCAGCAAACAACTTCAAGGAAGCACAGGCAAAATTGAAAGAAGTAATTATCACACGACCTGGGCTTTAGTTATCAACTGTGATATTTTTGTACATTCTTTCCAGATAGTTGCAAATATTCATTGCCAATTCTAACTGCAGTCATTGGGATACCAATAATTTTATGAGAAATATCAGCAACCAAAAGTTGAATAAAATGCTGCTAGCCCTAGGAGCTGTGTTACATATTGAGTGGTTTGTGGAAGCACAGATACTGTTAGGAATGACGAGGGAGGACAAAACCCCTGCGCCAGATTTCTGCTAGACAGAACCATTTGGCCAGTGAAGAAGAGTAAAGGAAGGCTTTGCAGGCAGAGGCATCAGCCTGATCTGACTCGGAAGCACCTGGGGGTGTGCAGTAGGCAGGCTGTTGAGTGGGTTCCACGATTCAAGATACAGATTCCATTATAAAGAGATCACAAGAGACTCGATGCTCTCCGAGGATAGTATAAAACAGCATGGTCTAATAAGAGACTCTCACATGGAAACCGATGGGTTTTTCAACTCAGCTTCACAAATGCACCCCTTTGGTTATAGATTCTGGGGGATTCTCCTCAGTTCCTCGGTTGTTTGCTTTGAGAAAGTGTTAAACAGGGGTCGAGGAATCTGTATACTTAGTAATAACTCCATTAGCTGTGGGCATCTAAAGAGCACTCTTGAAGGGCTTTTCTATGCAAAGCCATAAAAAGATTTAATTAGTCAAATGGTACAATATGATGACTCTATTATTTTGAAAATGTTATTAGAAACATTACTTGCTGCTTTTTTCATTGGACAGGAAAAGAGCCACACACAGGTTTTTTTTTTCTCCTAAAATCCCTGCTGAACTCTAGCACAACTTTGGTCAGTCTTTGTGACTTGATATTTAGCTATCAATGAAAATCTATTAAATAAGCTTCATGTTTAAAGCCATATTAAAACTCATGTTTCAATAGGGAATACAGCTTAGTTACATGCTTGCATGACATGCCCTGGATTTTATCCCCAACATTAAACACAAAAACAAGACAAAATCTTCAGGTTTTGTGAAAGAACTTTTTTTCTGTTGTACATTGTATTATCATTAATATAATCCTTTGTGTTCGTTCATATATGTAGTTTTCAGAGTGAGCTGTCCCTTCAAATTTTGAAGAAATAATGGGCAATAAAAATGAAAGAATTTTTAGTGAATGTGTTGCTTCTAAGAGGATTTAGCATCAAAATTGCTATGTTCTTTGACCTCGATGAATTGTGCGTGAAAATTATTTACATGGCTTCTTTTGGTAAACCACATAGGACTATGGCTAATGAGTAAATCAGTTGAGTTGCATTGACAATAGGTAACTTAAAATACGATTTAGGATTTGGCTATTGACTTGTTGTGGATCTATGACCTAGTCTTCATTAAAAAGTAATAAATTAAGCATTAAAATGTTCATCTCACATAGCTCATTCAAAGGAATCAAATTTCCTATAGAATCTGCTTTACAAAACCATGACGAGGGAAATGTATTCAGCACGAGGCATTTCGCTCTGTAGGTCAGTTTAAACATCTTTATTACCTGTAGTGTGCCTTTTTCAAGTAGGCCTTTTTTCCCCTCAATTACTTCTGGTGTAAGGCACTGGATTCCTTTCTCTTTATCACCTCCTTATTTGCAGCCTGCACCTTTGTAAACCTTATCTTATTTATTTTAATTCATTTTTCCAGCTATCTGTGAAACTTTGTTCTTTTTTTAACTCTGGATATTCTTTCCTTCTTCCTTGATCTTCTGTATTCTCTGATGATTTTTTATCTGAGAATTCTAAATATCTTTTAGTCTATGCCTGAATAATCCAGCCATAAAATAGCTTGTATATTATTCTCCTTTTGTTACCTTATATTATCTTCAACCTTCAACCTGGCTCTTATTTTCTTTGAAATTCTAAACAAATATATTTTTATTGCTTACCATTCTTTAGTCTCTCCTTTTTCTCTGTAACTTAAGAACACATTTAGTTAAGTGATTTGTTTTGTCTTGATTCTAAAATATGGATATAGAGCTGTAAAGTAGTTTTACTTACTCTGTTGTTTGGATTCACAATAACACTGTTTAAAAACAAGGATTAAGATTTAGGCATGAGGTCATTGCCTTTTCTCCTTCAATATCAGCTTGTGATTTATATTAAAGCTGAATGAAAAGACACAATATTAATATCAATGAATTAAAGATGAATTACTGGAATCGAATGGAAACAAATCAAGATTTTAAATGGCTTGGGGCTATTTGCTTGTTATAGGGCAAGTTTACATAATGGAAACAAATGTGGCTAACACGTTTTATTAGCTCCATTAGCTGAGTCCAGAAAGTGACTTTGAATCAGCTCTTCTCAGGAATTAATCTGCTATAAACTCAGGTGGAAGACCAGTAACATTCAAGAACTAAATATGTTGAGAGAAATGAGGATCTTATATATTTCTCCTGCTCATCCGATTAAATTGAAAGTGAAAGTTCCAGGAAATGGTTTTCAATGTTAGAGAGAACTGGTTAAAGGAGGTTGAATTTGATGAAGAAGCTGAAATTCCTTTCCAAACTTCCGCAAGCTAATGTTCGTGATTACGTCATTGCTATCTACACAGGAACAGAATTAGAGAAAACAGTGCCAAGCCAAAATCCCACCACAAGCTAGGAAATAAGACATTTCACATAATTACACCATTTCTACAACAGTTGGGCTGTTCCATGATTTAATAATCTTCTATTTAAAATATCAGATTGATTTTACCGTATTCTAGGAAGAGGGTACAGAGAGAATGTTGCCATTCCCACTTAAAATCTGAAAAAACAATAGATAATGAGTATTTAAATTATATTGAGTTTAGTTGTTGTTCTTGCAATAATATATATGTCAGCAAGTCAAATTTCAACTCTGCATTTCAGAAATTTTGCATTCTTACAGTTATAAAGCTACTTGAGGAAAGCAGTTTTCAACCATAAGATTCTATTTGATTTCTCTCTCTTGCAGAGCTGTTAAAACACTAATCTACTCCAATAAATTTTAAAGATAAGGCTACAAAACACAATTCATGAAAATGTACTTGTATAAGTGATATACCTAGTAATCACAGAAGTATTTCCCCTATTACTATAATACATACCATTCTGACGACTTAATTTGGTTATATCTATTCTTTTAGGACTCATAAACTTTCTTCAGGTTTTTGTGAGTCTCTTAACATGGAATCATTTGAATAGTGATAGAAATGGTTAAATTTTTTATAGGTTACCCTTTTGTGAAATTAGATTTTATAATGTGCTATAAGGCACACATATTTAGTGTCTGACATCAGGCATGAAATATTTGGCAAAGCTTTTCATTTGCTTTATGATTTTTCTATCATGACATGTCTTATAATAAAGAAATAATGTCAGTTATAATAAGCTTTGTTGGCTTAAAATATTTTTTTACTGTTTTCTTACTTTGCTGCTGGAATGGTGGTGATGACTTCTTGTATGATAAATTCAACTATCTTCTGTGATCCTAAGAGATGTAACACTTTGGAAGTAAACAGTACGAAAATAAACATAACAAAACATAATCACAAGCAAGACACTAAAACAACTCAAGTAAGTTTCCTACTCACAATAATCATCAACATTTGTGGTTGTGTTTTTGGAAGTGCCTAAAGGAACTCAATTAAATGTTTTCAAGTCTATACTGCTCCACACTAAAATTAAGACATAAAACATAGACACACAAAAGGAAAGCATTGTTAGTAAATAAAACAATTTATTATTTATTAAAGACTGAGACATTTTAAGACATAAGATAAAGTATAGCTCTACATTTCTCAAGTTTTTCTGCCTTATTGTTTGATCATTCATATAATTCGTTTTCAAACTGTGAGTTTGACTACCTGTATAATACTAAAACGCTTGCAAGCAACCATGAAGACCTTAATTGCTCATTCATATAGATAGTCTGAGTTTCTTTGCTGTGCAAATAATTGCACATTTCTAATGTTGGAGCACTTGCCTGCCTGTGATTACAATTTCTATGTGACACGTGACCTGGCATTGGCTTTTCTTCTGAGTGAATGGTTCGCTGTTAGGGAAAAATTAGACTTAAAAATGTAGGTTTTATATATAGTAAAATAATTTATGAGAAAACTTTTATAAGTTTTCTATAAATACATCCTTTACCTCTTCTACTGATATTCAACACAGATGAGAAGCAAGCCTAGAGAAATGCATTCTTCTCATATGTAAGAGCAGGCTAAACATCAGTAGCCTTCGTTTGTTATTCTTTTAGAAAGTTCCATGAATCTGACTCTGAGAAATCTTTTGGAGGGAGTAGGTACGTTCCATTGCTCCGAATTAGATGTAGTAAAGTGAAATGGAAATAAAAGCAACAGGCATCATCAGGAATGTTAGATTGAATCGTAATTATTTACTTGTATGCCACAAGTACTATCTAGAAAATGAGTACCATTAAAATGTAATGATTAAAAGCATGATGAACAACAGCCAGTGAGACAGATCTGCAGTTCTCAAGTATCTAGACTTACATATTCAAAATTTGTTAAAGTTCTTCCGAGTAAAAGAATAATCTAGCAGAATATGTATGACAATATTACAATAAGATTTCACATCAAAAGGGGTTTAAAATTGCATTTATTTCAAGCATATTTGATATAGCAAAATTCTAAGATGTAAAAATTAGACATCTCTGGCAGTTTATTTTATCATAAGCCTTTTTATAACTACAATTACTAAAATAGATTATAATGATACCACTAGTGGAAACAACATTTATTTTTCTTTAATTGCTACATTTAGGCTGGGAAATTGTTCTTTTATAAAATCTAATTTTAACAATGTCCAAATAAGGAATAATAGTTGACTCATACAATATGCATCCATTCCTATGGATAAAATACTCCAGAGTCAGTTGAGACACTGTTATTCTTCAAAATTTAGTAAATGATTTATATTATATAATGTAGAAATTGTCTACTATGTTTTAGTTCTAAAATATCTCCCCAAGACCGGGTATGGTGGCTCACACCTGTAATCCCAGCACTCGGGAGGCTGAGGCAGGAGGATCGCTGTGAGTTCGAGACCAGCCTGAGCTACATGGTGAGTTCCAGGTCAGTCTCAACTACATAGTGAGATCCTGTCTCAAAAAAACAAACAAACAAAAAAAAATATATATCTCCCCAAAACTTTATGCATTCAGAGGTGGGACATTAAACTCAAAAATGAACTTGTCTGCTGATTTTATATAT
>NW_022900922.1:19547197-19547579 GCF_012274545.1 Fukomys damarensis
GAATAACATAAGACTGATAGGAATCCATGAAGTAGCAGTAGAAAATACAAATGACTTTAAAAAGCTGTTCACAGAATTAATGATAGAAAACTTCCCAAACAGAGGGGAAGAATTTGACATTCAGATAACTGAGGCATATAGGACCCCAACTAGTTACAATAAAAAAAAATCTACACCTAGACATATAATAATCAAGATCCCAGAAACACAATAGAAGAACAAAATACTACAAACAGTAAGAGAAAAGAAACAAATAACAAACAAAGGAAAGCCCATCATTATCAAAGCAGACTTCAACACAAACCCTTGGGGCAAGGAGAGCCTGGAATGAGATATTTCAAGTACTAAAAGAGAACAACCTCCAACCTAGACTGATGTATCC
>NW_022900922.1:19548725-19559870 GCF_012274545.1 Fukomys damarensis
AAGAATAAGATAAGACTATAAGAGCGAGAAGCAATTTAAATATGTTCAGGGACCATTTTCATCTGCAGAATTAAGGATTATTTAAATCCTACATCAATGCATTTTCTATTAGGATTCCCTATTTTTAATGTTCATACAGAGATTTCTTTAACTGAAATACCGAATAGTTTCTCTGGTGTGAAAAACTATAATAGTACACAAGATCCTAATGAGATAATTAATAACGTGAAATAGGAAGTAAAGGGCTAAAGGTGTAGGGAAAGTGGGAAGGGTGGGGGAAAGGTAATAAGGGAGAGGAAAAAAATATGAGAAACTGAAAAAATGGAAATAAAGTGTTTGTAAATGGGGAGGGGAGGCGGGTGTGAAGGGAGGGCAGGGACAAGGAGAAAAATGAGAATCAAGACTTATTATGTAAAGGTACAGAATCCCAATGATGAATGTAATTGTACTGTATACCTAGATTGTACCAATAAACGCAATAAAAAGAAAAATATATATATATGATGTATATATACTCATAATATATAATGTATATATATTGATATATACATGTATATGTACTGATATATATGATGTATATATACTGATGATATATGATGTATATATATATATATATATGTATACACACACACACACACACATATATATATATATATATGTCTAAATGTGCTATTAGCAGGTAGGGCTCAATTGCATTAGGTGGTCCCCTGGGAAAATGGTTTTGGAGAGTTTCTCTCTTTCTCTCTGACTCTTCCTGTGCTGTCTGCTTTCTGATCACCATGGGTTAAGCAGCCTTCTTCCCCCATGCCTTTCCACCATGCCATTTCTGCCTTGAAACTAGATGAACATGGCCTGAACCCTCTGAAACCGTGAGCCAACTAAACCTCTCCCCCTTAATTTATGTATATTAAGTATTTTGTCACAGTGACAGAAAGGTGAGCAATACATTATCATTCTGTGTGTTTTTCCAGTATAAATTTCTTCTCTGTGGAAATTTATTGAAATTTATTCAGCGTTTTGTAGTATTTTACATTTAGAATCACACTTAGTTAGCAGATAAAATAAGTGATCAAGAAATAAAATCAAATGAACGGTAAGAACCTTTAATGTAAAGAAACTCAATGTCACTTGAGAAATCAAAAGATTCAGTATAGCCACAGACTATAGTTGCCTATGATGTGTTACCTTGCCACAGGCCCAAAAGCAATGGGAACAACCAACCAGGGACTAAAACTTTTAAACTGTGAGCCAAAATAAACCCTTCCTCTTTATAAGATTGTTATACCAAGTAGTTATTATAGTAACAGAAAATTGATTAGCACAGTAGACATTTTTAGTTTTTCCAGCTGTAGATTTCAATAAAGCAGCAATGATAAATGTTACTCAATATTTAATCACACTTGTTTCACAAATACTTTATAAACTTGAAAAAAAAAACACTTTTCACATGGATTAATTTTGTGAACTCTAGCATGACAACCAAAGTAGCGCACCCTAACTAGGAGGAGAAGAGCAAGCTGAATTGAGAAAGGCAGGTAAGAGAAAAACTGGCTAGGAAGAGACAATAACTGACACTGGTAAGGTATCCTTTAATTAAAAGATGCTGGCAATTTTAAATAACAATAGCACCTCATCTTAAATGCATACATGTTTCATTGTTCACCCAGCTTTGTTCTCGCAAGAAATTGTTATGAGGCTGTAATGGTCATTACTTTATATTTTAAATGTTTTCTTATAAACTATTTTCCTGATAAGTGAACACACTGAAAAGTTTTCACTGTGTGTCAGGGAAAAGTTAATAAAATGAAGTCAGTAAAACAAACATGGACTCAGAACCCACATTAGCTTTACTCTTTTTTTTTTTTTTTTTTGAGACAGGGTCTCACTATGTAGTTGAGACTGATGTGGAACTTATTATGTAGTCCAGGCTGGTCTCGAACTCACAGAAATCCTCCTGCCTCAGCCTCCTGAGTGCTGGGATTACAGGCGAGTGCCAACATGTCCGGCTAGCTTTAATTTTTGAAGCTAATATTTCAGATTTGCCTTTACACTAAGGAGGTGACTGGTAATTTTCCCCTGTAGTGTGAAATTCAGACAATATTGCAATAAAAAATTCTAATAGCACTCATAAAAATAGAATTTTTCTTTTACAATACAAATAGTTCAATTCTGACATTGATCTCAATCTGAAATATAATATGGGGAATACTAGCTGATATGCTGTCTTACATTATATCACTTTCTCGATGTTTATAGAAATTTTAAGAGTAAGGAACTGGCTACTTTAGCACAAGGCATACAGAGCAAGGCAGTGCAGAGTTACCAGGAGTCCCGTGTGTGACATTATGACATCTGGGCTCCAGTCACCAATTTCCTCTTTCACCCTGTGGCCTTGGCATGTAGCTGAGGTGAGTCATTCCTCTTCACTTATTCCCTGTGCAACTGCGACTAGTACCAAAATCTACCCTCACGCCTCTGAGTGTTGATGTGGAGATCTTTAAAATTATATAGTTCTATGTGACGATTTACCGGAATAATCATCAAACATCACCACAGCCATCATCATCATCACTGCCCAAGTAGGAACTTAAGTGCTGACAATCACTAGTGCAGAGATAAATTCTTTAAGAACAAGCATACTTCATGAAGATTGCTTCATTGTGTGGCCACTATAGATTATTCATAAGCAAACCCAGGAGGTGTGGTTCCGTTCTTGGATGTGAGGTCTTCATGAGAACAAGAGACACAGTAAACCCAAGGCTGTATGAGGCTACTACTGGTGTAACATGACAAATTGTTTGATTTCTTCTTTATTAAGTAGAAGAGTTCATTCTAAAATAACAATAAATTATGTAGACTAGTGAATACATAAACCAATAACAGTTATTTATTACCATCAAGTATGATGTGCCGGGCACAATTACATATGCCATACTTTTATAGGACCACCAGCACAGCAGGCGAGTTTACATCAGCAATTCCACTGATACTGTGAGTGTGCGTCGCTTCACCCATTTATGAGGGCCATGACCTCACTAGGCAACAGTAATTTTTCATCTCCATTGGACTCTCATGTGATCACCCTGGTGTACATTGTCAATTCCTTGACCAAATCATAATATGACACAGGACTGCATTCAAATGAAAATAAATTGATTTTTTTGGATGAAACCCAGTGTCTTCACACTGAGCTACAGTCCCAGAACTATTTTACATTTTATTTTGAGAAACCGACTCACTAACTTACCCAGACTGGCCTTGAATGTGGGCTCCTCCTGCCTTACCCTCAGAGAGTGCTGAGATTACAGGTGTGTGTCACCTCACCTGCCTGCCTACACTGAATGGCTATCAAGGTACAATTTACAATTTGGCAGATTTAAATTTAAACTCATTCCAGAGAAAATGCATAATTTAAAACCCTGAGTACTCAGTAATAACGTTTTATTTTTCTATACTAATTTATCCAATTTATATTACTTTCTTAAATGTTTAGTCTCCTTTCTTCCTGTGTTGTTTCCTAGCTTTTAAACTCACACATCAGTAATCTAGAAGGTTGAATTTATTTTTCTGATAAGCCTAAAAAGATAATCAAGAACAAGGAGCATAATTTTTATTAAATGTCTACCTTTTCCTGTGCCAGTTCCAATATTTTCAAGTCCCAAGTGCAGATTAGTTCAAATAACACAGATTGATCACCTGCGGCGAGTAGGTGTAATTACTTAGCCATCCTTTAGTTTTAGGTATGAGAGGCTGGGCTATCAAAATTATTTTGCAATGAGTTTGAACTAAACTAATTCACTTTTTACACTTTATACAGTAAGTTCTTTTAAAGAAAACAGATGTCAGAGACACTATTTTTTAAGCAAAATTATAAATCAAATATTAAGATATTTTATTATTATATAACTATAATTCCTTTAGTTGCTGCCATCTTTCAATCTTCAAAAGGAAATAGTACATAACTACTTAGTCACTGCTGAGGCTCCCCTGGATGGGAAGATAAGTCCGTAATGTTTTTTTTCCCTGCAAATATCATTGAATTATTTCTAAATTGAGAATTTATTTTGTATCTCTTCAACTACTCTCTTCTTCAAGAGCTGCTTACTTGTTGTGAAACTTTCTATGATGAGTGGAAGCCAGGACTCAGAGAATCATTAGTCACAGTTTCAAAGTACTTGATTTTGGACTCATGTCTTGAGCAACGTTGTGATGATAGCCAAAGTATAGAGAAGTGAAGACAAATTTGTCCCCTATGTACTCTGTGAACCACTGACTTTTGAGACTAACATTCAGTTTAGGATTGCTAACCACGTTTGACATTTGCTTTTCTTTTCTTTTTTATTGAGTTCTTTGGTACATTTTAGGTATGCAGTACAGGTGCAGTCATCATTGGGATCTTGTACCTCGACATGACAGGTCTTGGTTCTCATTTTGTCCCTTGTCCTGCCCTCCCTTCACCCCTCCTGCCCTCCATGACATTTGCTTTTCTATTTATCTTTCTGAAAATTTGCTATTATTAGCTTATTCCTAATGTCATACGGGTGAAATCATTTTTAAATTTTTGTGATTATAGTAGAATGTATCATTATCATAAAGAAATGTCACATCCAGATAGCTTTGGGGAAAAGGAATTTAGATTGTTACTCTGAATTTCAGGACAATTATTTGTTTTCTGAGTATATTAAGCATCAAACAAAATCAAAACAAGTAATATATTTCATCATCTAGTCAGTTGCATTGTGAAATTCCTAAATTTCCCGTTTCAGTAAGTCAGTGGTATAAATTATTGTCCAAATCAGAATATTTTTGAGAACGAAAATAGAAACTTCCAATAATTTTGCCTACCAGGGATAATGTATTGTGAATGTAAGGTGTACTGATTATATATTTTTTGATTCCTAAACATAGTGTTACGCTTTCTAGTCATTGTATGCTTATTTTAAAGACCCCTAATAATAGAATTTTGAGATCATTTTGTTTCACCCCTTTTCATTTTTGTATCAAATGAAATTGTTTAATTCTCACACACCAAATACAATAGGATCAAGTAATTGAGGGGGTGAGAAGTGAATAAAGCTGAATTTGGAGCTTTAAAATATTTTCTTTGTTTTCAAAGGGTTTGGCCTGTGATGAACTTATTTGCTTTAAATCAGAACTGAAAGGGTTGAAAACATCCTATGTCTCGCTCATGTAGCAGCTATCAGGAGAATTATATTGCACTATCTCCTCATTTAGCAGAGAGAAATGTAGGAAATAAAACATTTCCAGGAAGATCAAGTGCATTGGTTTCTCTTTCCCTCACAGACACCGATAAATATGCAAAAAATCAAAATCTGATTAAAAATGACTTCACTTCCTAAATATGAGATATCAATTATACTGAAAAGTGGCATTCTGTCAGGAGTTCTTGGCAGGAAGGATTAATATAATTTAATATATTTTATTTCAGGGAGATAAACACATGCAACTAAACCGAAATGTATGTAAATCTCTTCACACACGCCCTGTGCATTGGTCATGATTTTCTATTACTAGAGTGGGTTTGTGTATTCAACAAATATCTTTGGGGCACCTGCTGTGGATCAGAAGTTTGAGCATGCAATCCTAAGGGGAAAAAGACTACATATTGGTAATCAGCCAGAAAAGAATCACCAAATTGTGAAAACTGCCAAGTGAGATAATAGAAAATAAAGGTTGGCCTGGACTTCAGCCATATTATCGAGAGAAAGAGACAGAGTCAAAAATCAAAGTGAAGGGCCTGAGAGCAGCCTGGGTAGACATTTTGAACTGGAAAGAGCTTGGAAAACCAGTATTTTTCGCATTATCATACATAATCTTTCCTAAAGAAATCAAAATTTTCAGGAAGTATTTTTAATAATATTTTAGGCCACTGCTTGTAAGGACCTGAAATACGTGGTGGTCAGGAACATCTACAGAGCTCCATTAACTTGTTTCTAACTGTTATGATATCCCTACACTGTTTGTGTGTGTGTGTGTGTGTGTGTGTGTGTGTGTGTGTGTGTGTGTGTGAGAGAGAGAGAGAGAGAGAGAGAGAGAGAGAGAGAGAGAGCCCTTTGAGCCTGAAATGATACAATTCTGGGGACAAGGATTTTAACTTGTGTCCCTTCCAGAAGGGAAAGAGCCAAGTTAGCACTGTCTTGTGATTCTACTCCACCTGTCAACAACGATTTAGAGGTGACAAGAGTTTTTGAACAGAACTTGTGAAGAATTCAGGCATCCCTTTGGAAAGGGCAATACTGTGAGAATCCACTGCCATCCCCACTTATCCCTTAGGCGGTGTACTAATTAGAGACATCAAATTGGGGAGAGCATTATATTTGTATGCTAACAATAATGTCATCTAACAGTTCCCTTTATTTTAAGTGAAATACTTTTGAATTATAGTTTTATTTTTTTAAATTAGGCATTATTTTGTTATACAAATGCATCAAAAATCTCAGAGAACAAGTTAAAACTGCTACGGATTCCAATTCTGTCATGACTGTTACACCAGTAGAGAGGTGTCCCTGCTCTACAGTGAGGGTTGGAGCGCCAATCAGTGGATGTACCAAAGATTCTCTTATGGACAAAACTATCCCTCTCCTTGTACCCAACTTTATATTCTGAAGTCCTCACTTCTAAAATATTTGAGATGGTCCTGTAGGAGGAGATCATGTTAGGATGAAATCATGGGGATGTAGCTCTGGCCCATTGTGACAAATGCCTTTATGAGAACAGATTCCAAAGCACTCTCTAGCTTTGTCTTTGTCTCCCTTCCTGCCTCACTGGAGAAAACTGAGCTAGAAAGAGAGCTCTGACCCAAAACCAAACATATTGGCACCTTGATTTAGACAACTACCCGACACAACTGAGAAAAAACAATTTTTTGCTTAAGGTATTTTTTGTCTTGGCTCTCTACACTCCCATGCCCAACCTTCCAAATAGGGGACAAAATGTGAGCTGCTTCAACATGACCTTTAGACAACTAGCACAAAAATCTCCTTGGAGGTTTGTTAAAGATGCAGATTCCTGAACCAAACTCAGCCTACTCAGTCAGAAGCATTGAAGCCAGTACTCTAAGATTCACGCAAGGTTAGCTGTCTTGTCCCTGGTACTCCTGGAAATCTAGATCTAAGCAACCCTAGAGCAAAGCTCACTGTCATCTTGCTGAGAACAGGTTGCCATTACCTAGCAAAAGAATAGTTATACGATAGATGTCTTTTATGCATTTGTTGAAGGGGTAGCAAAGTCTCAATGAAATTATGTGGGTTTTACTAGAAGGTGGGTGCATGAACCCAAGTGGAATAGATGGGGAAAGTGAAAGACCCAAGGGCTTCCCTGAGCCACAACAGATTATTTGGAGTGAGGTGAAAATGATTGAAATGGTCAGAAGCAGTTTGTTTTGTGACTAAGACCAGCCTTCTGTTAGTGTACACTGAGAATAAATCAGACATCCATGTTTGAATTTATTGTCAATGGCCATGTTGGGAACAGGTTTCTATTCATCAAGCCTTCCAACTACTTAAAACAGAAAGTATGTCTACATTTATTATACGTTTTAATCAATTTAGTGTTTTTATCATCATATTTTCACACTGTTAGTGTTAGACCCTGAGAGAGGCAGGCATTTTTAGGGGAAAACTTCTATAATGGCATATCCTCAAAGTGTCTTCTCCTTAGGGCCCTACACTGAGCATGCCCAGAAGAATTTGTGTGCAAGATCTTAATCATTGAATACGTGTTGTGGCCCTGAGAAGAACATGCCTCCAAATGTGTTCACCATTTTCCTTCTTGAACTGTGATCTAAAAACTAAGCAGATCAGGGGGCCGGGGATTTAGCTCAGCGGTTCGGTGGCCTGCCTCGCAAGCTCGAGGACCCGAGTTCGATCCCCGGTACCAGAAAAACAAACAAACAAACAAAAAACAACTAAGCAGATCAGATATGTGTGCCTTAAATACAGCATGTTCAAGAACACACCCATCTCCACAGTATATTATATGTAATATGAATGAATTTTTTTCTATGAGTCAAATGCCCAGACTTTCTTTTTGAACACGAGCCTTTTCCTCTGGTAGAAAAGCAGTTGTGCTCTACTGACAGGTAATAACTTCCCCGTTCCTGTGTCTTCTGTTTGTGCTCATTGGCTTTGCCCTTGCCAGAAGGAGAACCAAGTGTACTTTGGCTTAGGGCATGTGGACAAGCGCTATACCAAAGACAATACCGGCACAGGCTACACGCTCAAGGGCAAGTTCCTAAAAATTCTCTAAATCTGATATTTGATTGTGAGAGTCTCTATATAATGTAAAACTCCATAACGATATGATTTCATCATAAAAGAAACAAATTTGTAAACTACAGATTGTTTCCCCTGGAAGTTATAGAGGATATCAAAAATCAATCTGGGCCGGAGATTTAGCTCAGTGTTTCCTCCGCCTGCCTCGCAAGGGCAAGTTCCCAAATTCTATGCCCAGAACCAAAAGAAAAAAGAAAGAAAGAAAATCATTCTGGGTTGAAACAGAGAAAGAACTCACTCCCCTTCCCTTGTGAGACTTCTCATATTTTTTGAAGAGAAATACATTTTTATAGCAGTCTTGTTTAAGTAACCAAAAATATTTGGGGCAGTTTTTTTTTTCTTTGCATTACTTTGATGGGGCCACAAAAGTAGCGAAAGGCAAAAGTTATGGAAGATGAATAAATTTGTCCCAGATAAATGCTCAGTTACACTAATATAAAATCTTGCCAACCCCATTTTAACCCTCTCTGAAGGGTCACCTAAGGACAAATACATGTGAAATATATGTGTTCAAGAAACTAAAAACAATATATGCAGAAAGAATATTTTTCTTTCTGCTATGTATTTGTTTGATTGTTTTTTAGTGTGCAAGGACAGGTGTTGATAGAAGAAACAATTATTTTGAGGGGATTAGGAAAGGTGTGTTGGAAGTAATAATAAAATGAAATGCAAGCATGTGTAAATCAATAGACTGGCACACACATCCAGATCTGTTCTGATTATTGCTGGAGAAGGGAAAAGAAGACTACCAACATCTGTCACTGTGCAGCTCAACAGATTTCAACAAGTCTTCAGTTGTCCCATCCCGTCTCTGGGAGTCGTCAGATCAGAGTTCACCAGGGACAGTCAATAACCACCCTCCTCTACCGGCTCTCACCTTTCCGTACCAGTCTTCTGCACTTCAGGTTGTTAGTCACAGCTGGACCTTGAAATAAAATAATGGCCACCCATTGTTTTCAGGAATAAGGAAGAGACGGTCCAAATCCTGGAGAAGTGGAGGCTACTGAAGTTAAAGTGTGGAGACCAAATCATTTTTATGCAGTGGTCCCCAGGATGGTCAATGTTTCTCCCAGCTAGGAGCCGAGAACGGAGAAGGAATACAGAGCAATTCTGATATTCTAAGAAAGCCTCCAAACAGGTGGAGGGAAAAATGTCATCTCACATAACTTGCATCAAGAAATAGTGGTACAATTAGTTTTGTTTCAGGAAATTGTACTGAATAAGAAGTCTTTTTTTTTTTTTTTTACTTTCAGATGTGTTGCATTTGATCTTATTCACTACAAAATCGACTGTTAGCAGTTTGTAGATCCAATCTATTACTGTAACAGTAGGAGAGCTGTAAATGGGCCTACTGAAAGTCATTACTAAATTAAATAGTTTGTGTATTACCAGCAAATCTGCACTCCCTCTCTTCTTGTGGAAAGGTGCCTTCACACCGGGCACCAACTTCAGGGGACAGAATTCTGCATGCCGAAATGGAGCCTTAGCAACCAAAGACCCTTTACCGTGATGCTGTATACCCAGCTGATCTTCCCCCTTGGTAACTGGTCAGGACCTGTGTAAGGGCCCTGTACAGAAACATGGTCCAGTTTGTACCCTCCCTCTCTCTTTGCAGCATTAATCTTCCAGCACCACACACTCCTCACCTGAAGTCTCTTAAAATTCACATATATTTAAAACAGGCAGCTCTTGAGGCCATACTTGGTCATTGATCCCTGGACAGTCAGTTCAGGATTGAACCCTCTGTTCAGAAATCCTCTTCTGTTTGTTGTTAAGTATTGTAGTTTTGCCAGTTAATACTTTTAGATATCTATTTTATAATCTTAGAAGTGTGTTAGAATCCGTGTTGTAAATACAATAAAATTCATCAGTTTTAAACAATTCAATGAGCTGGACAAATGCATATAAACAAGTCACCAATACTCAAATTATAATATTGAATATGTGCATCACCATGAAAGATATTCTGTGGTCCTTTCCAGTCAGTCTTCTCTCACCAAATTCAACCACTTGAAAGTATATCTGCTGGATTATGGTAAGTGAATGCATAACTCAAGTTATGGAAATGCTTTCCAAAATGATCATATATTTTTGTGCTTGTATTGGCAATATACATGATTCTAATTGCTTTTCCATTCTTGGTATAGTCAAACTTTTAAAGTTTAGCTGGTCTAATAAATACATAATGATTTCTCATTGTAATTTTAATTTGTATTTTCCTAAATGTGAGTGATGCTGAACATTTTTCATGTAATTATTGGTCATTCTGTACTTTTGTGGGAAAATGTCTTCTCAAATCTTTGGCTCATCTCATAAATTGGATATTTGTTTTATTGAATTTTAAGAGTTCTTTATATTCTCTCTATTCCATATGTGTTTCTCTCCATAGGTGTGATTATTTTTCTCCCAAGTTCAGAAGTTTTGTGATCTTGGCTTTTGCATTTTAGTCTATAATCCACTTAGCAGCAATGATATATATGTGTGTGAAGTAGGTAAGGTTCACGTTTTTGTTTGCTTCTTTTCTGCATTTGGACCTGCAACTATTTTGCACCACCTGTTGGAAAGACTATATTTTCTATTAAATGGTTTCATCATTTTTTAAATATCAAGTATGGTATACATGTGGATCTCTTTCTGAACTCTCTATTCTGTCATACACATTTGCGAGCCAGTGCCACTGCCTCATGATCACTGTACCTTTATGGACACTTGTAACCATGTTAGCCCACCAACTACAAGCATATCAAAATTTTAAAGTTATCTTTTAGTCTCTATTAGAAAAGCAGCTTCCAAAATTTGGATTGGTATTGAATGAAATCTGATTAATTTAGAAAATATATAATGTATGAAT
>NW_022900922.1:19559998-19622939 GCF_012274545.1 Fukomys damarensis
ATATAAATTTCGTTCAGCAGTGCTTTGTAGTATTACTTACAGATACTACACATATTTTATGTTATAACAAGTAATTTGAATGTTTTTAATAGCTAATGATTGATTTATAAAATATAGAAATATAATTGATATATATGTAATGTATATAATTGGTTTATATATATTCAAAACCTCACCAAACAAATTAATTTCTTGTAGTATTTTTCTTTTGGTTCTTTAGGATTCTTTACATAGGCAATTAGTTATTTGTGAGTTTTCTTTTTCCTTTTAACTGATTATATTTTTTTAATTTTATTATCTAGGACCTTAAGTATAATATTAAATAGAAGTTGTGACTGTTGATATCTGTGCCCTGTTTTTGATCTTATGGGGAAAGAATTTAGTCTTTAACTATAAAATAGGATTTTAGCAATAGGTTTTGTACAGATATATAACCATTTTGATGTATTTTAATATTTTCTAATATTTTATGGTTTACTAACTTATTTTTCATATGAACTATGAATTTTAAGAAATTCATTCCTTAATTGCTATGTACTTGGGGATTTTCCAAATGTTGTGATACTAACTTCTACTTTAATTTTTCATTAGTCACAGCATATTATTTTGTTAACCCCTCTTTAAGGTTTTGGTGTTTCTCATGCAAAATATAGTTCATGGTTATGAATATTCTGTTTATAATTAATTTACCTTCAGCTATTCAGTAGCGGATAGTTTTAAATATATCAATTATGTCAATTTAACTGATGACATTGTTTAATTTTTATTGATTTTCTGTCAATTTCTGCAAACTGTTAACTGTAACAATAAATACAGATACATGGATTTTGTTTTATAAGTTTTGCCTTATTACATTTGGATCCTCTATTATTACTATCATTTAGAAGTTTTCCGTCTTTTGGCAGAAATGACCTCTTTGTCTTGATTTGGGTTCAATTTATACTTGAGAAGATTTCTCATGTTCTTTTAACCATAAGACATATCAGGGTCTTGCTTCTGTTACACAAAAATCTTTTTTCTGATCACATTGTTTCCATAAATTGCCCTTGTACTATCCAGCTTTCCCATCAGTGAGACCCAATGCTCAACACTCACAACTTAACAGAGAGGTGGTTTAATTTCCTTGTGGTTTCAGGCTATAATGGGTTGGATCCAAGACATAAATGTCATGGCAGAAGGGAGTGGCAAAACAAAACTGCTTAGTTTGCTGGAACCAGGAAGCAGAGTATAGAAAGAGTACCAGGTTGGAAAGGAGCAAGGACGAGACATAGACCGCCAAGGTTTCCATGACCCACCCAGACACACTTGGAAGTGAGCTCTACCAATATCTGGAGCAGTTCCAAAACCCAATCAAACTGAGACTCCACCCTAATCATCACAGCCTTAAATGAATGTTCACTGTGCCTAGTTTATAGTTTATTTCTTGCTATCTGTTTTATTTATATTGGCTACATATTGTATTTCTCTTTGGGGACAGAGGGGCAATTTTTGTGCTGACATATTTATGAGATTGTATTTTATCTTTACCACTGTCTTTTTAGTTATCCTTTTGTACTTTTTATTTTTTCTGATTCTATGGACTTGTCAGTGCATCTTGATTTTACAAGGTCTACTCTCAAATAATCCACATCCATTGTGCTGTTTTATTCTTATATGAAAATTATTTATTTTAAAATGTCTCCAGTCTTTTAAAGATATATGAAAATCGAAAAACCCATGTCTTCTACCTATTCTAACAGCTGTCATTTTGTGTGGCAGATTGCCTTGTTAATTATGCCCAAAGCAGGCTGTAAGCAGTGCAACCTGTACAGAGTTAACTCCGCAACTGACTGGTTTTAAGAAATGAGTTTGGTGGCGGTTAGAGTATCTTGCACCCCAATTCTGTTCCCAGACTTAATACTGTCTTAACTGATAGGCAAAGTTAATCATTGACTGCAACCTATATCTGGTCTATTCTGTTCCTAACAGAAGAATATTTTGTCTCTTCTTTTGCAAGTCTCACCTGCATCAGCAATGTATCCCTAGCAACCACACATAGCCTCCTCACCCTCAATTAACCATGATTGTGTCACCAATAAATGTCAGAGGTTTTGGCCGTTTGGGGCCTTTGCTGCATGCTCCACACTCACTGTCACAGTTCCCCATCTCTCTCTTTAATTCTCTGACTTTCTTCCTGCCCTGCATTGTAGCACCACGGAAGAGGCTGGGATCCTCTGGAGGGGTCCCAGTAGTTTTAGGTATGCTTCATTTTACTCTTCAGATACAACTTTTCTATCTAATCTAATTGTTTTCTTCTTGGAGAATTATAATTTCTTTTATGATAGATATCAGAAATAATAATTGTGGAGTTGTTAGTATAAGAAAAACTAGAATGTTTAAAAAGTAATGGATTATGTATAGGAGGAAAAAATGAATTCTGTAATCATTTTTATATGTATTTATGGTAAAATCTTACTTTAGAGTTTATACATTCAAGATGCGTACTATAAAATTTAGCATAAAAACTAAAATAAAGAAAATAATTCTTATAGCTAAAAACCAGCAAAGGAGAAAAAAATTAGAAGCAATGAATATGCACTCCAGAAAAAAAAATTTTAAATGGAAAAATATACTAGGCCAATTTAAAAGCTTCTATGATATAAGATTACACCCAACTATATCAATTATTTTGTCATTCATAGACAACACATAAATAAATGTGCATGCCTGTGTTCTAATAAAACTTTATCTGTTAAAACATGCAATAAATTTGCAGAAGGTGGATTTTTCTAAAAGGAGGCAAGAATCTCACTAAGCATAAAATAAAACATTGTAGAATTGGAGTTTATGGAAAATAAAGTCATTTGTTCACCAAAGGTAAAAATGAAAAACTAAACTGTCACCGTAAAAAAGACAACATATTTAAAATGCATATATTTTATCAAAGGCCAGAGTATATAAGAACACCAACAAATCAACTAAAAAGTATAATTTCCTGCTCTGTGTATTGGCTAAAAGACAGTCACATCATAAAAGATCACCTCAGAATAGTCAGTAGCATGTGAAAAAGTGCTCAAAATCATTAATAATTAGAGTATCTAAAGCCAGAATACAACAGCATTTCATAACCATTAAAATAGCTATATTAAAAAGAGTAAAATGAGAAAATAGTGGCCAGATATGGAACAATGAGACTTTTCACTCTTTTCTTATGAAAGTTTAAATGATTCAATCATTTTGAAAAACTATTTGGCAGTTTTCTATAAAGTGTAACATAACATTCCCAACCAAGTATTATTTAGGACGGAGATCAGATGATATCAAACACATCCAAGATGGTATGATTGTAGACAGGTTTGTCTCATCTGAGAAATCCAAAGTATAAATAAAGTTCAACATAAAAGAGACATAAAAGGAAACAGGGAAAAGGGGAAAGAGACATTTGCAAATGGGAAAGGGACCAAGGGATGGAGATGCGGAGGTGAGGGGAAAGGAAGTGGACCGGAAGAGAGTTAAGTTGTGCCATGTACATGGACCATTTACGTAAACTGAATATAGCATTATGTGTTGCAAATGTGAACTAAACGAAGTGAAAACGGGGAAGGAGATCTAGAAAGGGAGGTAGATAGGTAGGTAGGAAGGGGCAAAAATGAGGATTGAAAAAATCAAGATATGTTAAGTACATACACCTACTCCCACAGATGAAGGTACACATTATCTACCGCAAGCAAAAATAATTTTGAAAACTAATAAAAATAATAAAACTGATAAAAATTTTTAAAAATTACTTCTTACTTTTGTTCCTAAGTAATTTATTTAGACAAATGAAACATACATCCCAAAAGACTTGTACAAAAATTTGTTCACCGCTGCTGTAGTTTCAATGCCAAAAATTAGAAACAATCGACATACACACCAACTGTAGAAAAATTAACATATTCTGAAATATTCATGCCATGAAATGCTAGATGCAGTAATTTTATATCAATGGCTGATCCATATAGAAGCATGATTGAATCAAAATAGTTCTGTTAAATTAAAAGAAGCCATTATAAAAAAGAGAAGAGTCCATATGCTGCTGTTCTACAATTTCAAAAATAACCCCACCTATGACAATGGAAATAAGTACAGTGATTACTTATAGGGGTGGGATTCATGATAAAAAGACAGAGCAAGTTCTGCAGCTGCTGCGTCAGTTTTACATTTTTTTATTAAGATAAAAGTTACAAGGGTTATTGATTTATCAAAATGTATAAAACTGTACAACTAAAGCCACGCATTTTATTTTACATAAATTTACTTTAATGCAAAAATAATAATGTTTAGACAAAGTTAAATATGTGATTTTGTTAGAGGTGGATGACAAGATAAAATAGATTGTTTGCGTAGAAGAGGACAACTTGAAGGAACAAGTGAAGGGAAGAGAAAATGATTACGAGAGAAGATAGAGAAAAGAGAGACAGAAAAGCAAGTAAAGAAGGCAATGTCAACAGAGAACACTCAAGATCTTGATGGATTTTCAAGTTTGACCAAAATGTATTACTTTGCTTAATCTCACGTTCTCATTGTCATTTTGGAACTACTTGAAATCTAAACCATGTTCAGTGACCACTGTTATATCTTGTGATCAAACAATCAAAGAGTATATATGTCAGAGGAGCAGCTATCCAAAATTTCTGAAGCTAAGTGAAGCTTAGAGTAAGACCCAGTCTCCTGAGATGCCCCATGGACTGGTTGTAGGAACAGAGCCATGTACTAAGCTTAGCATCTCAGGTCTGTTGCTACGCAGAGTGAGGATTACATAAGTATTCAGGTGTTTCATGCGCTGTGGGTTTTATATGTACAATAGGAAGATTAGTTTTGCAAGGTAGTGGCTTATATTAAGGCACACATGCATTATATTGCTTTTGGCATCTAAGGGCCCCTTTCACTAGATTTTGTCAAGCACGTTTCCTTTCTGAACAGAGGCTGCACACAACAATTGGATGAACAATTTTGAAAAATCTCTCCTGGGCTCTCCTGGGCTGAGCTTATATGAGATCATGATATGAGAATATGGGTTGGCTGGATTTTTATTTCAGTAAATGATCTCATTCACTTAAAGCACTAATCATTTTAACAGAAGAAAAATATAGACTTCCAAAATCACAGCAGGAAAAAATAAAGGAAAAAGCATGTCAAAGAGATTTGATGGCGATTCCCATGTTATACGACACTGAAAACTTTCCATTTATACATCATCAGAATGGATATACAGCCTGATATTACTGGTGAAAGATATATGAGAAAGTCAATCTAATGCAAACAAATAGGATTCCAGGCTGCAAAGCTGACTTACCTGGTTTAAGTTTATTATGTTTGACATGAAGAAAACCGTTTTCCCCCTTTGGAAAACTTTCCATCATAAACCATATAACATCTGCATGAACATAAATTGCAGAGGAGAAAGATTGTAATATGAATTTTGATACTAGTGGCTGGGTCTACTTTATGCAAAATATTTGGATGAGAGCAGCATATTTCCACATGGCTGTTACTACCATGAAACCTGGTTTTACTTGATTTTATATCTATATTAGGTTGACTAAGCGAAGCTCTTTCGTTTATATTCCCCATCTTCCTAACTTTACATCTGTCTCTTTGCTTATTTCTGATTAGCCACTGTGAAAGCTTTCCTGCATATATGCAGCAGAGCACTTTTAAACATTACACACTAAGGGAGTAAGATTATTTACAGCTAAACCCAGCTAGTGTGTAAAGTGCATTAAATTCAGAAAAAAAAAAAAAGGTTGGCCTAGTTCTCTATTTTTCATCAGTAAATGGATGAGGACATGGTCCAAGTAGGTTCATGGAATGATCAATTTTAATTTTTTTTAAAAAGGTACCTACTTGAGGAGGGAGGGAGAGAAAGTATGGTGAGCGTTTCTTTAATTGAAATGGGTGCCAAACACAACTCTTGGATTTTCTGGATAGAACAATGGGTAAAGAAACTAATCAGTAAGTATAAGACTATTGACCCTCCCCAAAATGGTGATAGTCTATTTTTAAAGTTTGAACCAGTGATGAGCTTCTTTTAGCTTCTGTGATCAGGCCTCTGAACATATGTTCTCTAGCCTCACACTTAAGCCCATACACTAAGGATTGTAAAACTCACGCAGAGTCTGTCTCCAAACCAAAGAAATTAACCAAAGTCAGGATTTTCTTCCATCTTTGGCCCTTCCGAATTCTAAATTTCCAAACCGTGTCTGCAGTGAAATTTGGAAGTCTGTGGACAATTTAGTCTGTGATTACTCAAATCTGGTATATTTGCTCATTGTCTTTGAGCCTTTCTATTCATCTATAATCTATGTTCTTTTATACATGCTGCTCAGGAATCACTTTCCCTTGACTAGATGTGATGGCTTAGTAGTCTCCTCTGCTGTGTATCTTCAGATGTCCTGATTCATAGTTACCCTTCTCTTCATTTAAGAGTGCTTATCAAACATACCCTTGTCTTCTCTACCATATCTGAAAACTGATCCTTCCCTTAAAAAGATTTCCCCTGAAGCTTTTCTCATTGGAGACTTTAATTTCACTCACATCCTTTGGACTTCAAGTCTTGTAACAAGAGTTGGTGTCCTTTTAGTATCCATTCTGAATTTGAAGCCATTTCTTCTTCTCCATAGAATAAAATTCCTGTTCCTTGGAGGGCTCTGTCAAGCACTGTCTACTCACCTCATAGTCATTCAGATTAGTAGTGCTTCATCACTAACGGCACCTACCCACAGTGCCTTTGCACTGCACTTTGGCAGTCTAAATAACATGAAAAAAAACCTCTCAACTTCTGCACTCCCTCTCATCTTGTTCCACTCATCTCCACTTAGCCATCTTCCTATCCTTATGATCACATTCTTAGTCTTGTCTACCTTTGGGCAAAATTTTCAGAGCTTGGCTAAGATTTACAAAAGAAGAGAATACAGGAAATGCTGAGAATTTTTATTTCCTTGCTTATACACAAAACACGTGCATACACATATATATCACACACAATATATGTTGAGAGGAAAATAAGTGGATCAAAACTATGAGGCGGCTTTAGGGCTAGAGAAAAATATTTCAGAAAGTTGCGCAGAAATATAAAAGAGATTAAAACATTGAACTTGCTTAGAAGAACAACTGTGCCTTTTAACGACAGAACTAAATAAGAACAACTGTTTATATAGGTGGAAACTTGAGGACTGCGTGCCTAGTAGTTTCTATCCTCTCTATCAGGAAGGAAAGAGTGGAAATTTCCTGCTGGGAGGAAGAATGAGAATGGGAATGAGCCGCGAAATGAAAGAATATTGTGGAAATTTGGGAGAGGTCTGTCAAGTAGTATTCCGTAATGGGTGAGAATCTAAACCAAAAAGATGCAGCAGGAGATCACCCAAAACCATGACTTGGTAGATATCCCTGCTGCAGAAGGCATAGAAGCTGCAGCTGCTGTTAAGTATGAACTTGCCAGGAGGTCGTAGTCATGCAAGAGGGCTCAGAGACTAAGAGCAACTGGAGAAATCAAAGGACAGGAAGTTTCTCCAAGGGAAAAATGGAAGTGTGTTGAAGACACACATACAACCAAAAGAATTAGAAATATGAAAGAACAAAAAACATCCCTCACTAGTCATTTCTCTTGTTTGAAAAATGGGGGATTTGCATAAACTATCATGGAAATATCATTTCAGAATAAAAAGTTATTAGGGCCTCACCAAACCAAAAACAGACAACAAATACATTTTAATGGCATAATCCTTTCACAATCTGGAGGCTGAGCTTGCTCAGCCCTGCCAGGGCCCACAGGGAATCTATAACCCAAGAGTTTATTTAAAGAAGAAGGGAGCTCCTTCTGTGAAAACAATGAAATTAATTTACTTAGTTTGCCCTACCACGCAACAAACACCGGTGGCAGTTGCTCCTCTCAAATGTGCACAAAAATTGCAAAAATTGAATCATGATTCTTTTTTTTTAAATCGAACAATGTCATAAAAAATAATAATCAACTTTCTATTTCGTGTACTATTTCATTTGAGAATCAAAAAGGTGTTTTGACACATAAAATGAAGGCAGCCTCAAGTGTGGGTGAAAATGGAAGCAAGAATTAAAGATAACCACAAAAGTAAATTGAAAAACATTACTGTGGCTTTTTAAAAGGAATTGCTATTGTCCGTCAAAAGGAGAACTTGAAGCAAGATGGGAATAATACCTCCCAACATTAAGATGCATTCCTCCTGTCAGACTTTGGCCTTCAGCACAATGGCAAAGGAGTTTCACAGAAAGGCTTCTTTGATAAATCCTGGAAACACAGCATTAGGAAATATTGTGTGTTTGATAAATATTTTCTTGCAGTTGTGTTTTATCCCAGAAAATTAGTAAATGACTAGTATTTGCTCTGCATTTTCTAATAGGTAGGTTGTAGACCATGGGCAAAGCTTTTAGCCAAAGGCTATGTTTGATTCTATTGCTGCTCTATGGTTGACTGTTCTTATTCACTGGGGACTATGAATCAAGTTTAACAGCATTCCAAAAAGAAATGCACCTGTTGTCAATGAAGTTCCTGGTCATCTATAATCTGCACAAAATGTAGTCTCTGTGACAAAAAGCACCTTGGCCAAAGCTATCAAAGAAAATGAAAATCAGAAGAAATCATTCCTTTTGGGTCAACCTGGAGGGCAGTGGTTTGGAAAGTGTGTTTAATGGCAAAGATGGAGTACAGCAGTGATATGTGTTCGGCCTACATTTATTGAGAGACAACAGGAGGTGAGGGGGTCAGCACGTTGCATTTCCTGCCCTAGGACTAGATAGATAGCAAAGGGAATGACAAAGCAGCATTCTTATACTGGAGATCACACAAATTATATCATTATGTTGATTTCTGCTGGGGGAACTACTGTCATGATCACTCTTACCTAGACAGGTACAAGTTAAATAAGTCATTCTTCTGACCTTCCAGGACAAAGAAGAAAACAAGCAATGAAAAGACATGTGCTTATTTATAGATGTATTCAATAAATATTCATTTGTAACCACCAGGAATTATGCATTATATTATTTCCTTGTAAAACATTGGCATACATACAAAGTAAAAAAAACAAAAACAAAAAACAAAAAAAAAACTACTATTGGAGCTTCCTTTCCATCTGTGGGAGATACACAATAAAAGTAAACATTGTAAACCTTATAAATAGACTATACCTACAAAGAGCATGGTAAAAAACAATTAAAGAGGCCAGGCATGGTGGTGCCCGCCCATTATCCGAGGATTCAGGAGGCAAAAGCAGGGGGAATCACTGGGAATTTGAGGCCAGCCTGAGCTACGCAGTGAGTTCAAGGGCAGCCTGAACGACATGGTGAGAGTCCGCCTCAAAGAACAAACAACAAAAGAGCAAAAAAAACACAAAAAATAAAGTGACTAAAGAGCAATCAGAAGGACCATGTCAGCAGAGGAAAGAGTTTTAATTAAGAATGGGCTTGCAATTTGCATCCAACTGCATGTTAATCCATATCTTAAAGTAGTTGAGGTCATGGTATACCACAGATATCTGCAGGGAATGATTTATGTACACAAGGGAGGATGACTTTTAGAAGGCAACAAACTTTAGTCTTTTGTCTCTTCTGGAAAAGTGGGAGGAGAGCAAATGTACTAAGAATTATGCAAACTTAGAGTAAGAAATGTGATGAGAGTATTGAGAGTTTGGAAGAGCCAGTGAGAGGCAGGAGACAGGAAGAAAAGTAGAAAAGAAAAATAAATCAAGTTCTCAGCAGTGTGGGGTACGAGTTATGTTGTGAGCATTTATATTGGGAACAGTTGGAACATTGTATGGTATTCTGATCCTAGTTCTTGGAAGAGCAAGAAGTGATTGCATTGATTCAGAATTGGGAATTGGCAAGTGAAAGCAATAAGAAAATGAGGGAGTAAAGCTGGCTGGAGTAAAGGCATGTGGAGATGGATCTGGAGATTCAAATATAGAAGAAATAAAGTAGAGACTCAGAGGAAAAGGAAAGAAAGTATTTCCAGGCAGTGGGAGGTAAAGCAGCAGTGTACCAAGAATGTGAGATGTAAACAATCACATTTCTGGGTTTGTGTGGAATTTTAATTTTAAATTTGGGGAACACAAATGATTCTAGGAATTAGAACATGTAATCCAGGGAATGAGTTACTGAGACGGAGGTGGAGGACATGTGGAATTGTAGATTATCTACGCTCACATTCTACACAGTGTTCTTGAGGTCACTAACCTATCATGGTGCCAAGAGAAAAACATAAACTTGCCAGTTGCATTCAAAAACACTGGGCTTTCTTTCCATTATTAGTTCTATAGCCATGAGGAAGCACACTGAGTATAGCCACTTTCTTTATTTGCACACGCATGCCTAGCACAGCACCCAGCCCAGCAAAAGGTAAGAATCCATATGTAAATACTGTAATATTTCATATACTCTAAGATATCGTATTTTATATGTAAAACTTCTGTGCTGACAATGTGTCCTGTGAATTCATTCATCCTTCATAATATTGTATCAATATTTTTTTCTCACATTCTTACAAGTGACAGTAGTTTAGAAATCAAGTACTGTGGCCATTTTCTCCCCCTTCACTCTGTCATTTATTCCACACTGAGTGTGAAAGAATCATTTTAAATTAGAAGAATAATCAGCATACAAGCAGAGGCCAGAATAATTGGCTGGTGGGAATGTGAAACAAAACAATGACTTTAATGGAAGTTAATGATAATGACTCTACTACTTGGCCTGAGATACAATTTTATTTCCCTATACTAACTGCTAGTTCTCACCCCATATTCCCAAGAAAAATATTCTAGGAAACTTAATAGATATAAACCTTTGGAAGGGCTCAGTTATTAATAAGGACACCAGCAAATTATTGAAAGATAATAAAATACCTAAAGTAATCTATTTTGTGGTATAGAAAGAAACAACCAACCAGAAACATCTTTGCTTACCCACTAAATACCTAGAAAAAAATAGAGAAAGGAATGCTAGATTATAGCTTAAATACAAGAGTATTGTGGTTATGGATTATGACACTTTGGACATTGCTAAGATTAAATGAAATAAGGTGCATAAAATCCTGATAGAATGCTAAATGTAGCTAAATGTGGTCTAGATCTATTTGTGAGAAATGTGAACTTCTTACCAAATCGAAGGAAGAATGTTTAAAGGCGAATTTACCCTTTTAAATTGTGCATCACTTCACTATGATAAGTGTGGTTCTCAGGTTTAAATATTTCTGAGATATAAGCTTTCAAATCTTGCAGGCATACATTGGGTTACTTACAGAGAATAACTTATGGCTGAGATGGTGAGGTTAACTATAGCAATAAGGCAGAGCTAGAAGAAGAAGAAGATGAATCACAATTTCAGAAGTCAAAACCTTTAGGAACCAGTCTGAAAGCTGAAGCGGGTGGGTCAGCGTAAGGGCTCCAAGGAGCAGCGTGAATCCAGGGAGAAAAGCAGTAGCCACTTTCCACAGGGCACTAACATGAGGGTCAGATTGCCAAAGGACTGTGACAAAATCAGGTAATTATAACAGTTCTCTCTAGGACTGGAAGTGGAGGATGTATCATGAGAATCTGAACACACGATTTAAGCCTGATTATAATAAACCCTATCTGTATTTTTTTGCAGACAAAGGTTGATTATATTTTTCTATCAACAAAACCTACCAGACTTCAAAGAATTGGGTAATATTGATCTTTGAAATAACCACAGGCCTGACAGAATGGAATAAAAGGCTGATGGGACCAGAAGGAAATATTCTCTTATGATACAGATACAATAGTCTAGAGACTTTTATACCAGTTCTCATCTGTTGGGATTTTGTCTCTTCCATTTAATTTTCCAACCCTCTGCCCAGTATGTGATCTATGGTTTAGAATGCACTATTGGCTCTATGTCTAAGTCACAGCAATGCAGACTACATTCGTATCATTTTTAATTTCTTGACCTTCTTCGTGTCTTCTCTCTCTTGATTTTTTATGGAATCTTATTGTCTACCTTTCTTAGTCACAGAGCAAACAAAATTCTTTTATTTCATATGCATATGTATATATTTTTATATGAAACTACTATCCAAGTAGAAGCCTTATTTAAAACTCTGTATGCTAATAATAATAGTAATGGACATAGATTTTTGTAACATTGATCGATCACTTATATGTGCCCGCTGAAGTGCTAAGTGTACCACTCATAATATTTAATTTAAACTCAATATCAATAAAAGTATTTTCCTGTCAACTGTAGAGATGAAAAGCCTAAATTATTTTTAACTTTATATCCTAAATCCCACAACTTTCCACCACAGGCTTCCAGTTCTTATAATTTACCTAACGTTCGTATGTTATTTTCTTCTGTTTTTCACAGAAATCCTCTTCACTCCATTGTGCGTGGTTTCTGGTCAGCAATTCTGATGTCCACATTCCCTGTGTTCTCCCTAGGTGATGTTACCCTGCTCAGGTAATAGTCTTCATTTTGATGTCCATGCAATTTTTCCATTCTTAATAACAGCACCTTGCTTTCAGATCTCCACACAGCTCTTGCCATTCACCTCTCATTTTCCAAGTGCATGTTTTTTGCCCTTCAATTAGAAGACACTGAACAGACAGTCAGTCCTAGTGAGGTCACTGGAATTGGAATCAATCCTTGTTTGTTAGGAAATGTTAGGAAGAATAATCCAGGGACAGGCTCATGGACACACCTCTCATCTTATATTGAAATGTGTGTCTGTCTTGGAAATGGCTTATCTTTACAGATTACTTTCCCTCATTTTAGCATATGAAGTTTTTAAGCATTGATTTCAAACTGAAACATCTACTTAGGAACTATTTTTACTTTTATCATTTGTGCCTCATAAATGGAAACATTTTATGTCAAAGCAAGTGAATACTAATACCCTAAATGGAATAATAACCCTCTTTTTCTCCTTTTTATTCAGTCTTGAGAAAGTGACTCAGTTTCTAGTATACTCTTAGTAGATATGAGGTCGGACATTTAGCTGTTTTAATTCCAAATACTTCTGAGCATCACTAAACTGGCGTATGTCCTACTTTATCTCTAGATAGTAGCTACCATGTTTCCCCCAAAATAAGACCCAGCAGGAAAATAACCAGCCTTCAAAACCAGAGGTCAAAAATGCCAGCCCCCAAAGCCCAGTCCTTATCTGTCACTATTCTCTTCCTTGGTGGCTGCTCTGTAAGGCAGGCAAGGCAAGGGTAGACTGGTCGGGCTGACATTTTTGATGTCTAGTTTTCAAGACTGATTCTTTCCCAGCTAGGTCTTTTCCTGGCAGGGGGCGAGTTAAGTTGTGGAGAGTTAGTGTAGGAAAATGTAAATTGTATTTTGAAATATAACTTGTTTGAAACCATCAAACTGCAGATACAAACTGCAGATTTGGGATAGAATTGCTGAGAACATCAAATCATTCAATATTTTCATGTCATTGACAAAATATTTATTCAACACCTACTTTATGTAAAGTTTTTGGTGTGTAATGCAAAATTACCAAGGCAAGACACCAGCCCTTCTTTCCCTTCAAAGGGAGAAATCAGATGAGTAATTTTCTTGATAAGTTATTCTAGTGTAGCGTGATGCTGTTATGATAGTCCAGGCTATTCCTAGTGAGCTATTCTCCACTCAGGGACCTTTGATTCATAACTGTGTGAACAAGAAGGCCATGCTGGAGCTGTGGTTGGAACATATCTAGCAAAAGGAAACAAATTGAAATTTAACACTTGATCCAAATAATAAAATATTTTGTAAATTTTCACTTGAACATATACATAAAGTACTTTACATATTTAAATAGGTTTTAAAATGCCCTAGAGATAGGGAAGAAAGGTGGATGGATGGATGGATAGATATAGAGATATATTTACATGTGTCTTTATACTTTTCTGTAGTGAAGCATGGTTTGTGTATACTTTTTATTAGTACATGTTTATAGTACGTGATCACATTCTCCATTAGGATTTGGTGCATGTATATAACACATCTTCATTCTTTTTTCTTCCTCTTGTTCCTCATTTCCTTCCCCTCCCTCCATCTCTTATTTCCCTTCCCTTTTACAAATGATCTAGCTCTGTTTCCCATTATCTAGCTTTTATCTTTTTAAATTTTGCTCTTTATTTACATTTGAACTTCTCATATAAGAGAAACCATGAGCTATTTCAGTTTACGCTACATTTTTAAAGACAGTTTCTCATCTCTTGGTTATGAGAAACTAAGATAAAATCTTTCCTGGACAACAGAAGTAGAGAGCAGGAGAGAAGGAAATACAGCACAGGAGAGCTAAGAATTCACAATGCAGCTTGTAATTCTAGCAGCCCATCCACTAGGACTCCTTGACAAGACTTTCCTCCTCTCCCTTGCTCTTAAAGGAGAAGACAGGAAGCAATCATTCCTGCTACCAGTACTGAGAGTTGCTGTTATACCTTCTTCATGTTCTTTCTTTCTTCTGTTTCTTTTCTGCTCTTCTCTTTCTTTCCTCATTGAAAAATTAACTTGAGGGCACTCTGCTGTAGTCCCATGAATTGTGAGGAGGTAAAGTCAAGAATTTAAGCTGTAGAGATGGGAAGTCTTCTCCAGCAAGTGGTAGGTGTTGGAGGAACAAATAATGAATTAAATTGCTTAAAAGAAAGAAAAGAAAATTTCTCTTCCAAGAGCTGCTGGAGAAGACCTCAGGGAAACACTGAAGGGAAAGTCATCAAGAGGTTTGGAGAGAAGCAAGGGTATGTGAAAAAAACAAACTAACAAACAAACAAAAACAAAATGAAGGGGGAAATGTGTGTTAACCTTGCTATATTTGAGGATGAATTTATAAGATCAGAATTATTGCTTTGGACCGAATTGTATTCCCTCTAAATTCACATGTTAAAGAAGTGCTCACCCTACATATGACTGTTTTTGGAGGTCAGGCCTTTGGGAATATAATTAAAATTAAATGAAGTCAAACTACAGGATCTTATCTAATAGGACTGGTGCCCGGTAAGATGAGGAAGAGCCTTTGGATCTTCCTTTTTCTTTGTGGACACACAGAGAAATGGACAGTTGGACAAGAGCAGGAAGTCAGGCATGTATAAGTCAGAAAAAGAATGTGCACCAGAAATCACCCCTGCCTGTATTTTGATCTTGAAGTTCTATACTCTAAAACTGTGAGAAAATAAATGTTTTAAGCCAGTAAAATAAATGCCCAAGTCAATGTATTGCTGCAGCAGCCTAGGTGACAAAAGCAGGTCATGTTTAATCAATTTACAAATAATAGCTATGAGACTGTGTATAATGTTGAGTTTTGTCATATGTAGCAATGTGGTGGTATTTTAAGGGATAACAAATAAGTTTCTTCCATCCATTTTGTAGTAAAAATCACCTTAGAGAAAAATGTGGATCATGTGGACGAAGATCCAAATATGATCTTTGTCACTAAGCTTATTGCAGGCCATGTTTTGACTTGCAGTTTAATACTGCATCCATTAATATTGTATTCTTTAACATTATATTCTTCCATTGGCCCAGAGAAGGGGAGATAAGGACATGACAGACAGCAAAGGAGGGAGCATGCTTCTTGCAGATTGATCTATCCCCAGAAAGATGAAACTTTCCTATGGTTCCTAAAATAAATGACCACAAGCTTGGTGTCTTAAATTAACAGAAATCTATTCTCTTTTGGAGACTAGCAGTCCAAAATCAAGGTATTGAAGGAACCACACTCTCCACCAAGGCTGGAGGTGAGAATCTTTCCCTGCATCTTCCTGGCTTCTGTTGAGTCACCACAGCCTTTGGCATTCCTTGTCATACCTGCATCATGCCATCTTCTTCCTCTCTCACTAATGACCTTCTTAGGTATCTCTGTGTTGTTCTTCTTTGTCTTCAGCCCCAACCAGTAGAGTATGACTCAGTCTTAGTTGATTTTATTCATAACAACCCATTTCTAAATGAGCTTATGTTCTGAGATGTCAGACCAAGGTGAGGGATAGGGGTCAATATACCTACCCTCCACTGCTAGCTCAGCCAGCCAAGTGCAGATATTTATTTCAATATCCACAAGGAGAAAATTCGTATCTATAATGAGAAAGGAATGAATAGGTAGCTGAGAAAAGAAGGTCCAGGTATATCACTATAGTAGAATCTTTTCCAAATAGGAAAAAAAGAAATTGGAAAACTGGTAGCTCATCCAATTAAATTTCAGCTTTTCATTTGCTCAGTTCATTGCAATTAACCTTGCAGCCCACATTCCACCAGTAGTTAGCTGCCCTTGAGAACACAAGTGAAACTCTACAAGCTAGACCTTTTCCTCTTGGGTGAGTCTGTTCCCCAAACACCTACTATTGTTTGGGGTTTCCTGTTGCTACCAGAAAGTGGATAGCTTTGGCTTCCACAGGCTCTGAAATGGATTGATATCATATATGATGCAAATATCCTGCTATTGTGTAGGTAAAAAGTGTTCCTTTTTCTCTTTTCACTTATTTTCAAAGTATGTGCATACACAGAGTATCAGATAACTCACTTTAAGATGTGCTATCTCATTAAAATGTAATAGTAAAAACATATTAGTAACAAGATGTCAATGATAGAGAAATATTTCATATTTAAATGTCAATTTCATCATTATCATGTTTTGGAGGAGAAAGGAACATGTCTAAGATTCATGGAAATCTAACTTCACAGAAATCAAAGACAAAGTCTCTTCAGTTAATATACAAATACAATAAATTCCAAAATGAAATTATGCTGGCTCTAAACATTAAATTTTCAAAAAGTCTAGAATGCTTCAACTTAAATCCTAGAAATGATCACTGTGTGCATTGTTGATTATCCCAAATCACAGAAGCACAGAGGAGACTCTAAATCCGATGTCTGAGAAAAGTTTATTGCATCAATCTATCTCTTGTTGAAAAGGATGGTTCTGCCGACACCTTTGACATCGCATTACACCTATCAAGTCTCGCAGGTGCACACTTGGAACTCCCAGCTGAACTGGGTCAGCATGGCTCTAATGTGGCTCTAATGTGGAAGACCCACATAGAGAATTTTCGCCAAGAGCATAAAGGGAGAACTAGAAGGGAGGCTGTACGCTACGGATTTTCCTGGAGAAGCTTGCAATGGATAGTTTTCCTGACATGAGTTCAGCTGTTCTCCTATCAGAGGAGCATGGGTTCTCACTGTCATCGGGGATGGCTGCTGTTCTCTTCAGGGGATCTAATCTTCCCCTTGAGCGTAGCTTCTTGGTTCCAGCGCAGATCCCTCAGCCTGGTGCCACAAACCCTTCAACCTGCCGGTGCAGACTTTCTGACTTCCACCATTGGTCTTTGTCCTGCCTAGGGCAGATCCTTGATAGGGACTTGCATGAGACATTCCCCTGGGCTCTAGGCCTCCGCCTGGACTTGTGGAGAACATTGTTGTGGTACTCAGACCCTCTGATGGATTATTCGGGTCTCTAGTGTGTGGAGAGATCTCTTGCACTCCTAAGCATTTGACTTTTTGGGTGAATATTCTAAAATAATCCTGCAATTCATATGTCCTGTATTAAATCTATTGCCTTCCAAACCTTGACTGCAACAGATGCCGTGACTAAAATAGAGCTCTCATTATTGTAGATATATCATTCTTTGTCATACTCCCGAAAGAGTTAATGCCAGAGTTGATACCTGTATATTCAAATTTATGACAGCTCAATTCACGATACATTGGCTGGGAAAATAGCTTAGATGCCTAGTGCCTACCATGAATGAGGAGATATACAGGTATAGTATTCAGCTTTCAAGAACAATGAAACCATAATAATTGAAAGAAAATTGAATGGAACTGAAGGTCACCATGTTAAACAAAATAAGCCAGACTCAGAAAACCATAGTGCATGTTTTGTTTCCTCTCATATCTGGAATTTAGAAAGCAGTAGAGATGCCATGAAAGTACAAGGGAGACCATTTGAGTAGAGGAAAGAGATTGAGATAGAGAAGAAAGGCCAAGGGATACAATAAAAGGCTGAAAGTCATCAAAGTATGTTACATACATGTACAAATACGGCAAAATGAAACACTTTTCTGTGTAACTAAAATTCACTGAGAAGTAAAAAGAAAAAGAATGCTTGACATTAAGCCAAATATTCCACAGAACAAAGATCATAAGCCAATCCTCGGGTTTAGCAGTTACCCTAAGCAAAAAGAAGTTGCCTAGAACACAAACTACACCTACATTGCTCTTGCCTAATAGTGATATCGGAATAAAAGAGGGCAAGTGTTATCATGAAATGATTGCCAGTCATTCTATCCCCAGGGCTCTGGCTTTCAAGACCTGCAAATTAATATTCAGCACGGAGAAATATCTCACCATGAAATTATGTATGGCACAATTTAAAATCACTATCTTGGAGGAAAACGTTTGTTCTCTCCACGTGTAGCATCAGAACACCTCTACTGCCTTAAGGTGTGCAAAATGTGTAGCGACAGTAGACCCATTCTTCAGGGTGATTTTTCAGTAAGCATCTTTGACAAGGCCCGATTTCTAGTTTTTTTGGACATTGAGCAGCCAATTTCTGGTTCTGCATTAGTAAGGGACATAGGTGTGACAACTCCCACCAGTCCCTGATGTCTTGATTAGAAGGTTTTTGTTTGTTTGTTTGTTTTGTTTCTTGATTTTTTTTTTCCAGTTGTATCTCAGCTTCTTATAGCCACTGAATCTTGCCATATAATTAGTCTGGGCTTTCGTGGCCACACCCTCCAACCCTGCAGGGAGAGAAGAAGGGAACAGAATTAACATGAGAAAATGAAAAAATGGAAACAAAGTCTTTGTTAAATGGGGAGGGGTGGGGGGGTTGAAGGGAAGACAGGAGAATGGGGAAAAAATAAGAATCAAGATAGATTATGTAAAGGTGTAAATTTCCAATGATGAATGTCATTATCTTGTATACCTAAAATGTACCAATAAAATTAATAAAAAGTATTACACAAATGGAGAGCAAGAAACTTCATCTAAAAACAAATTGAAAATAAAATGAAGCTGATGATGATATTCATCAACCCTCCACCCAAAGAGACATAAAAATCATAGATTGCCCACCTCTCCACCCTATAAGACACTGCCTTTACTTCATTTGTTTTATATTGAAGGTTTTAAGGATTTTTTGGCGTATACTTTTACCCAACAATGAGAAATGTCTCCACTTCTGGAACTTGTATTGACTGGTGTTTTTTTGTTTTGTTTTGTATTTTCACTAGATCTGAGTATCTCCATATCTTTTTCCTTTTGTTTGTCTTTTGGTACCAATACATTTTGTTGTTGTTGTTGTTATTTTTCTTTTCCTAAACTTTGTCATGTGTGATCCTTCTTAGTGAAAGACTTGGAATGAATGAATCTTTACTTTGCTAATTTTTTTTTTTTTGGTACCGGGGATTGAACTCAGGACCTTGTGTTTGCAAGGCAGGTGGCAGAACCACTGAGCTAAATCCCCGGCCCTGCTAAAATTTTTTATTATTCATACAATATTATCTCTAGGACAGTGTCTGCTATTTTCATCTAACTTAATGATGGGACCCCGGTTTTACAAAGCTCTTTATCAGACTTTCTCACAGAGGCTGGGGCCATCAGATCTCATATGGCTAAGGAGACATAGGTGGGTTTTATAGGGTAGAAATTCACAGAGGCTTTAAAAGAAGACAAATTAAACAAGTTTGCTGTATTTGTTATCTGCTCACCTCTTCTCAGTCATATTTCCCCTCTTAGAATGGAAACACAGCTCTTACGAATGCAGCTGTAATCAGTAATTTAGTTCTATCAGTGCAAAAGGATCAACATATGAAACACACTTTCCAAAGACCTCCAGATAGCACTAGACTTGATCTAACATTGAACATCCTCCTCACCTTCAAAACCTGTGTCTAGCCGGGTGGGGGTATAGCTCAGCGGTTGGGTGGCCTGCCTTGCAAGCGCAAGGACCCGAGTTCAATCCCCAGTACCAAAAACAAAACAAAACAAAAAAAACCCTTTGTTTAATATTCTCTAAGTCTTTTTAACTGACTATATACATTTCTAGGATATATCCAATTTGGGCAGTAGTTATACTCCCACACATAATATTTAAAACTTCCAATTTAATGCCTTAATAACTCTAAACTATTATTTGCAGGCTTTACCTTTCAAATCATCCAAAATGTTATGAAATCACTTGGAAGAAGTCCTGAGTCTTAAAGTAGTGATTTCCTGAAAGCTTTTACTTTGGCTTGCCAGGAGAGAAGAGCTAGTCATTGTTTCCTGTATTTAGTTTCCCACTGAGGAGCCATTCCAGGTTATTAACAGAGACTTTTGTCTCTCTGTCTTTTGCTACATTTATTTGAGGGCTCAGTCTCAATTCCTGATTTAATAACAACTAAATCCGCCTTTTCTTAATACTCTGATCAAGGGTAACTCTACCTTCAGGCAACTTGCTCTGCTTTTGTTTCCATCCAGCCAAGCTTTCAATGTTTCACTTTTTCTTTACATATCTGTTCTGATAACCTACCACAATCTCAAACTTCTTTTCTATACACATGCCTCTCTCTCCCAAGTAGTTAGCCTCTGCAGCTTTATTTTGCATTATTTTTCATCATTGCTGTGCTGGTAATAAGACAAAAACATAATTATTCAAATTTACCAATTTCTTTTTTATTTTCTTATTTTTTTAAGGCAGGAACGCCCATGGATAGGCATCTTCAATCACTTTCTTGGAGATTTCTTGGTAATTGCACTTGAGTAATTTCTCTGTTATACAAATTATTCTGAGAGGAAATTTGGTTGCACTGTCTACCTTTGTTCTCTGGTCAACTCTTAGACTGTTCTTGAAGCAGATAACCACCGCACAGAAGCACACACATATGCATGCAAACATACACACACACACATACTCACGTGCAGACTGTCTTGATTAGAAGGCATTTTTACTCCCATTCTAAAATAGATTCTTACAACATAATCACTTTGTATCTCCAAGAGATCCAGTGGCCTCCACTAACTTCATGTGATGAGAAACAGCAGACCCTGGATACTGTTACTCTTTATTACCAATATATGAGAACTAGAATTTTTTGCAGCAGTTTGGGGGCTGGCAGACATTGACTGGTGCTGTAGTAAGATAAGTAAAAAAGTGAATGGGGTCATAGGATCAAGGTGGAGATGCCAATCTCTTGGATAATCAGGTACTTATGGGCATAAAGTATTAGACAACAATTCAGAAAAGAAATTGCCATCTACAGTCATGTGTCCATTTAGGTTAGGGAGTATGAGATACACATTCTGAATAGATTAATAAGATAGTAATTTTTATGCATGAATACAAATTCTAAAAGAAAAGCATTGGGAAAAAGGATACACTGAATACCACAGCAGGGTGAAGAAGGGTTAGGGAACAATGGCCAAGAAAACAGTAAGATATCGGTGACCCAATACTGATTTTACCTTCATGTTGGTGACCAACTGTATCAGGAATGCAAGATTGATGCTCACAAACTCATATGCATCAGTGATTTAATTTTTATTCGAGGTACTCTGCCAAAAGAGTTTACCATGGAGATAGGAATGCTTTTTTTCTATATAGAACAATAGGCCGTCTTGTTCCATACATTCTACAGGTATAAATTCAACCAACTGCAGATTGAAAATATTCAGAAAAACATGATATCTGTACTAAATATGTGCAGATCATTTTATCGTTATTCTCTAAAACAATGCAATGATTGTACTGTGTAATAACAATTTACACAGCAACTCCACTGCACTAGTTTCAGTAATCCAGAGATTTACAGGATACAGGAGGATGGCACAGGTTGTATCAAAGACTTCTCCTTTTTGCGCTAAAGAGTTGCAGCATTTGTGGACATTGGTGTCTGTGGGGAGCAAATTGTTGCAACCAGTGAAGGAGAACTGCATGTTCTCAGAAGTGCATGAAAGTATCTTCTAAGCCTAGTTCAAGTTATATACACACAAGGAAAAATTAATGCTTAATGTAAGAAGAATGTGGCCCAGTTATCAGTTTCTGCATATACTTTTCAATGTGTTGATGATAAAGAACAAGAACAAACATTCTAAAGCAACATGCTACTTAGAATGTACCACTAGGAGTGTGTGCTCAATCCAGCCCCAAAGAGCTTTTGCACAAAATTTGAGCATATTTCCTGTGATAAATACTGGCACTGTGAAATGATGAAAGACAATATAATAAATGCATTTTAAACAGTTCAAGAATTCTGCTTGACTCTATTTTCTAAGAGATAAAAATACAAGTATCAAGCTAGAAGAACAACACACTTACAAAGCAAATACTACCAAAGGCCATTTCCCTCGCTATAATCATGTCTTCATTTAACTCACCCTATTTAATAATGGAGAACCGTAGGAGGATTATAGGGCAAAAAGTATTGCAATGATTGTTGCTAGGAATGCTGAGATCGAATAATTGTTCATTTTCAACACGGTCTCACTATAACAATAGGTAAAAACTGAATCAGGACAAACATTTACATTTTGAAACATCCAGCTAGGAAGTAACAGGAAGAGCTGTGGAAGATTAGCTCTGCCCAAGATGGAAATTTTTATATGACTACACACAATAAAGTGTCAGGAAGCAAACCTCATTTTAAAAAACAAAATCCTATTGTACAAAATCTGTAAAAAAGAGAAAAGCCATGGTTAGTATCAGGCAAGGGAGTAAAACTTCATTATCTTGATCTCACTTTGCCAGCCTACAAAGCAAAACCTGAAAGTTTTCAGGACATTAGTGTTTTGAGATAACCGAAACATATAAAATATGATTGTAAATTGATAATTTGGATGATTCCAAATTTAAAATTACTATGGCAGTAGAAAACCATTGCTGGGGTATATTAAAGGAATGCATGGAGTTATTAAATTCTAACTGGAAACAATGCCTTAGGACGCCTGCTCAATTAACCATGCATCACAAGAATCCTATTTGACCATTCTGATAGAGAAGCAGTCCAGGCATTTGGATGACTAATGGGCCTTCCACGAGGCCTAGCTCAAATTATCATCACCATTTATTCAATAGAAGATGATGCAGGTTTGTTTCCTGTTCATCAAATTATAAGTACACACCCTCGACCTTACCACTGAACAGAAAAAGTAGGCCATCTGAAAGCTATTCCCTCTTATGTCTTGTTGTTGGTTATCGGCCTGGTATTGACATCTGGGCCTGGATGTTCTGCTATGAAACATACACAGCTTCCTGGATCCTCAGTGTCAAACTCCCTACACCACAACAGCAAAGGATCCAGGAAGAATCCAGTCCACTCTGCACTGAGTCTGCATAAAGAAAAACATACAAGCATTTTTCAAACCACAAAAATGTCCAACAGCCCAAACGCTGGCTAATTTGTGTGGCCACTACCCCTTTGCCTTTTTAAATGTTTTTCTCTAATCTCTCCTTCTTCTGGATGATAGTAAAAATCTCCGATTCTACCCCTCTTCCTTACAACAGCTCATCCCCAGAAAAGTCCTACTTTTTCCTTCAAATCACCTAGTCCGTGACAAGGACCCTCAAGTCCTAACAATCCCATACTGAAATACCCCACTCTTGCTGCACAGAGCAATAAGACAAAGCTGTGATCCTGAAGGTCTTCAGCTAAGATTAATGATAACATTCTCTGCTCATAACTTTCACCAAATCCCCATTCTCTGAGATATAACATTGTCTTTACACCCGGCTTCAGAGCCCTCTCTGATTTCATGTTGAACTTTCCATCAAACTTAATTTATCATTCCTCTTGTAACATTCGTTAAGACTTGGTAGGTTCTAAATGGCACATCCAAATTGCATAATTTAATCTTTTAAAGGATATTGAAAGAAGATGTAAATTTATTTCCATTTTGAACTTAAAACCAAGGAGCAGACAGGTTAACTATCTCTTGCAGTTTCGCACAAAGGAGAAATGAAAGAATCTAGATCTGTACCAGTCTGTGGACAAAGGCTGTAGTTATCCCTTTACTGAATGCAAATAGCAGCCTACTTGATGTTGCTCAAAGGTACTGTGTACTTTCTCGTCCCTGTCAGTTTGAAGAGCTACAGATGTGCTTCTATTCAATCTACCTCAAAATGCTGACTTCTCTATTATTTGCTCCTGGCAGCTTTCATTGATTCGCTGACTTATTCAACATTCGTTGGGCCCGAATAATAGTTCCAATAGATTAAATCTCCATGCGAGTAGTGTTGTGCTGCTCCGGTATGAGGATGTGCAGAGGGGTAGGAGAAGAAAAGTGAAGGGTGATGGGAAAGAACTCAAAAAAGGATTACATAGCACTTCTATGTATGTTACAAGTAGTTTATCACTAATCACTTTTATACCCTTCGACCCTTTTGTCCCTCTCCCCTCTCATTTTCTACCTCAAAGACACGCTGGCAATCTGTACAGTCTCTTGCAGGTAACAGGTGAGTGTTGGCATTTGCAGCTGAAGAATCAAGGAAGCTGTTTCTTCGCCATGCTCAGTCAGACCCCAGCAACGGCCCTGGCTGAGTCAGCTTCCTGCAGGCTCCTGCTGACTGCATCCTGATGTTCCAGGCAGTCTTTTCCCCAGCTCTGCTGTAGGAGCATCCTCTGGGCAGCCCACTGGCTCCCTGGCAGGTGCTCTTACCAGGAGGAGTCCTGGAATGGCTCTGAAAGGCTATAGCTCTATACCGTTACGCAAGTCACTGCAGGGCCATTACTTTGTTTCCGTTTATTTGTCTGTTTGGTTTTTATTCATTACGTTTATTGGCACATTTTAGGTAAACAGTATGATGACACTCCTCATTGGGAATTGTGCCTTTGCATGGTATGTCTTGGTTTTTATTTTTTTCTCCATTACCCTGCCCTCCCTTTAACTCCTCCACCCCTCCCTGTTTACAACAATTTGTTTCTGTTTTTTTCTTTTCTCACATATATTTCCTTTCCCTCCATTCCTTTCCTTTATGCCTCCCAGGTCCCCTTCCCCTGTAGACCTTTTCTTCCTATTTCACATTATCTATTACACATTTTGATCCTTATTTATACTTTCAGTTTCTCACACCAGAGCAACTATTCGGTATTTGCACATGTGTGTCCTATTTATTTCATTTCAGAGTATTAAGGGCATTCGTTTGAAATCTAGCATCATGCTGGTGTGGTGCAGCCTGAGAAAAAATACTTCATGGAGTTTTGAAGGGGAAGTGTGGGGCTTGCCCCCAACATGGTGCCCAATTCTCAGGCAATTCTTCATCATTCCTGTCACATATATGGGACACAGCTGGTGTTCCCTTCAGGGCACGTGACATCCCAGAAGACCAGAGACAGCACAGGGTGGACACCCAACAGAAGTGAAGAGCATATGTTTTCTCTGTTCTCAGACCAATTAAACCACACCCCACACACCAGAACATTTTCAGTAGCAATACAGGGAAGGTGCCAAAGTTTGAAGGTTGGTTGTCTATTAAACCATGGTTTAAGCTTTGCAATGTTTCTGAGAGATGCAGAAAAACCATTAGCAGGTGGGCCCTGCAAGAAGCCGTCACGTCACTGAGGGTGAAAATCCAATAAGAATGTAGAACCCTGGTCTCTTCTTTCTCCTTCTCTTCTTGGATGAAATAGAAGAGGTTTGCTCTGTCCTGTGACCTCATTATGAAGTGCTGTCCTTGTCAGAGGTCCAAAGTAATATAACCACTTGATCATGGACTAGAATCTCAAAAGCTGTGACCAAAAATAAATATTTTCTACTTATAATCTGTGCATATGGATGTTTGTTACAGTGATGGAAATCTGATTAATACAGACATCAGCTGAAAGACATTTTTATCCCAAACTTCCTCATCTATACAGTTCCTTAAATATTTTCCAGAGACAAAAGGATTTACACTGGATAGAAATAAAAGTCATTTTCCCTTGTTCTAAGGAGTGCGTATGGGCTCTGGCAAAAAGCCACATTAAACATTAGAAAAATAGGGGTCAGAATTTTCTCTGCCCATTTTGTTTATTCCATGTCTGAATATAGCTGGGGACAGACAAATCCTGCTAACTGGCTCAACTTTTAATTAATGAGCAGTGATTTTAGGGGAACCTCACAGCTCCTGGGGATCATTTCAAGTTTCAAAAGGCTGCTTATTCCCCATGTCTATTTCAACATTTTCCACTGTCCTGATGTCCCAGCCCTATTCATTTTCAGCTGTTGATTTTGCTTCTTTATTCACTATGAATGGAAGCAGTCAGAACGTGGCTTCTGCATAAATATCACACAATACCTCCCAGCATCTACGTCCACAAAAAATTGTGTTCATTTCCATGCCTTAGGTGAACTCTAAGGCTTCTATCCAAATTCCTCTCTCCACTCACTCATGAAATCTTATTCCACTCAAGGTCATCTTTTTAACCAGTATTTTCCTTCCCTTTGACCTCACTGTTTCTTTTTGAATTGGATGAATTTATCGTTTTTCTTTTCTATTGTATTTAAAATATTTTTAGAAACATTTCTTTTGACACTACTTTACTTCTGGGTAGTCCCATTTTGAATCATTTTGTAAAAGTTCTCTTCAGAGCTGTTGTCATTATGTGCTAACCCCAGATCCTCTCTTCACACTCTTTCTGACAGCAATTCCAAGCAACTATTCCCCTCACTTTTAAAAAATTTATTTTGTAGAGTCCACTAGAAATTTCCATTCTGCCTAATCTATTGGTCAATACTCCATTCTTTCCTCCTAAACTTTCAGCATCTTTAATGTCATTTGTCTCTTAAATCTACTTGGAAATATATCTTAGTGTTCTAGACTATGTATTTCATAGTTTCCTCTTAACATTACTTGTCGTTTATCTTCAATCTCTTGTTAAAACCTCATCCTCTCCTCCACCCTTTCTTTTCTTCAGAGGAAATCAAGGTTTAATCCAAGACTTAATTTTTCATCCATTAAAATTATACCCTCTTTGTCTGTCTCACGTAGATTTGAGCTTTAAATACTTTTTGGTAGGAGTATTTGTAACTTCAGTCCATACTTTTTGCTGCATTGCAGGCTTATCCATCCAATTTCTTGCTTAGAATGGCTAAGAGAAGTTATCTCAAACATGGCATATCTAAAAATTAGAGCCATGACTTGGTTAAACTTATTTTCACATGTCAGTAAGTAACCATCTAGTTGAACATAATCTTCAGAATCATTCATATTTTATCTCCTTTATCTGCCACCCCAAATGCATTCAATCAGGAAATTCTGTTGTACTGATCTTGAAAGTAGGCTACCCATTCAACCATTTCATACCACTTGTACTACCTACCTGAAATTCCCATAAGCTCTCACCTAAATTATTTCCAGAGTCTGAACTGATACTCTCCTTCTGTCCTTACCTTTGGCAGTCTATTGTTAGAATCCCCCTTGAACAGAACATGTCACATCTTGTCACTACTGTACTAAAACTCTCTAATAGTTCTTCTTCTTCATTAGAGTTAATCCTTCCATTATTATAGTGGTTGGCAAAAGTACCATGAGACACAGCCTCTGATTTCCTTCTCATCAGTTCTTCACCTGCCCACCTGACTCTACCAGCCCACTATAGTTCCCTGCAAAATTTTAACCTGCCAAGGAACAGTCCTTCCCAAGAACTTTGGTATTCTTTGCGCCTTCTGGAATAGTCTTTCCCCAAGTACACACATAGCTAGCCAAGCACCTCCCACCTCTCTGTTCCAATGTTGCCTTAACCTACATCCTCTTAGAATCCTATTTCAAACAGTGGTTGCTCTATCTTTATTTCCCCTAGAATCTAGTTTCCTTTGCTCTTTCTTTTCCTTTTGTTTGTTTGTTCATTTGTTTTGTTTTGTTTTGTTATGCATTACTGAAAATTGACTCCAGGAGCACCTTACCTCTTAGCTACAGCCCCAGGCCCCTCCCCAAGTTTTGAGACAAGATCTCACTAAATGATTCAGCCAAGACTTGAAATCTCAGTCCTCCTCTGCAGGCCTCCCTCCATGCTTTCAGGGCTTGGATTACAGGTGTGCCTTGGAAAGTCCTATTTAGTTCACCTTTTCTTTCCAAATTCCCTCTTTCCCTTCCATTATTCCATGTAGTTATTTCTTATGTTCACGTTACTGTTTATCTTCTCTCTATAAAATACAAGCTTCATTTAGAGTCAGTATTTTAAACTATATTTCACTGTTGTATTTCAAGCACTTAGATGAGGATATGAGATAGGAGTTAATTATATGGAAACTCAAATGTGGCATATTATATATAAGATGTCTTGCATTCTACAAGCTTACAAATATGAATTCCCTTCTTGCCTTATTTTCCTATTTATTCCAAGTAAGAATTTTATGGTGATTGTTTTATTTGGAGAATAATCGGCATATCTACAGTATCATTTGGCTACAAACTCTGTAATTTTGTCCCATAATGTATAGACCACATTTAGGACATGCAGAACCATCTTATAATCCTGGCTTAAAGATTTAGGAGGAATTATCCCAGATTTGAAAAATCAACATTCTTTCTCTTATTTTTAAGTGGAATTGATTATGGAGAACAGAGCATCTATGCAGGGAGCCAGTCTTTTGATTAATTTGAAATTATTTATCAAGCTTTGTCATGGAAACTTTGCAATTTTTAAGTACCTAAAATATATTTTCAGCTGAAGATGGATAGCTATGACAACTAGCTTCATCTTAGTTTGAGTCTCACCATTCCTTGCTCCCACCTTCTGATTCTACTTTCAATAACTTATCATAAGCCAGTGAATGATTCAGAAGACAGATACACAGCCTTGAATACCCCGTGATGGTTCTGAGGTCCCAGCGTGAATCTGCATAGGGATGTCAAATTAAATTTGAGGCATTAGCATATTAGAATGTCACTGTAGATGCCTTTTAACACAATTTGTTGGCAACAGCAAGAACAATTCCTTTAGCCACAGTGATTTACAGACTGCCAGTCCCCTGGTAAATTCTCTTTCATTCCTGGCACTGATGTTCTTTTGTATGGTAGTATGAGCAATGTAGCATAACTATATAGCCCAAGAAACATCTAGAAATTTTGAAAACAAATGAGGCAATATGAAGGAAAAATCTTAGATGTTTTAAACAGGCAACATCACCTAAAGTATGGATTAATAGATCATGTTTCATCACCTCCATTGTAATTATAACCCTAGTTATCTGAGAGCTGTTTGCTAGCTATGAAATTACATTTCAAGGTAAAAATTTTAAAGTTTTGAAATTTGCAGTTCAAAGGTAATATGTGATCATTTGGCCCCCAAATTAACCCAGCATCTGTTTTAGATCATTGGCTACTATGTTTACCAGAAATGGTTTTCTTTTTGGCTTGCATTTAATCTTAACTCTACACTAGTCTCTTTCCTATGTGTTTAAGCAAATGAAAGCACACGATAGTTTTGTGGTAGAGAAAGCTTTCTTCATAGATTCCTGTGATTTGCTTCTTAGTCTGAATCTAATTTATAGGTTTCTCTGCTTTTAGATATCTCCTTATTACACTTTCAAAGACTAGAGAAAGGGTTTTGCGGGGATATTGAACATGATGTGTTTAGTGAAAGACTACCCTACTGCCCTACTTCTCTGCTATTCCAAAAGCCTCTGAATAATCCTCTTTGTTAAACATTAATTCATGATCTCTTCTAACCTACTATACGGTGGGGACTGATCATAATGCTGCAGCTTGGACAGAATTATGCACAGAGAAAAGAGCAGCCTATCCTACCAACCACATACACACACACACATGTCCAGAGGGTCCATGCATCTTGAAGGAAGGTTGCAATGGATAAAAGACTAGGCGTGTAAGGAAGAAAATGGGCTCTTTGTCGGATTAGAATAAAAAGACGTCAGCTGACCTCTAAGCTGAGTAATACCACAAGTCTCTGTTCCTTCCCAAATATCTCAACACACTCATCCTTTATCAGTTGATGTCCTGTGACATTTGCTTCAATTTGATATATGGGTTAAAATAAAATTAGCCTTTGAATATGGAGTACACTGATTAATCTCTGTTTATTTAATTGTTTAATCCTTTGTGGATTAAGGTAGAGATAAGTGTCTAGGTGTTGATTTTACTAATATCTGATACGGCAGAGTACAATTTTGATGGGATGACTGCGGAGATGATATAGTAAGTTACAACATGCAGCTTCCTAAAGGGGAACAATAAAAAATTCACACACACACACACACACACACACACACACACCAATGAGATAAAAGTCTAAGGAAACTTTGTTCTATCACACTATATCCAGAACTTCATTGTGTCAATATTTATGGATATCAGAACTACGTTAGCATTGCTTTATCTGAACTAAACTAAAACTAGGAAATCAGAATAGACAATTGGCTAAAGAAAAAAGATTAGCTAGGAAAATAATAGAAATTTAGAAATAAAAATAACTTTAGGACTAATTCTTCTACAAATGAGGAAATAGACCCAAAGTGAAGAAGCTTGATGATTCTTAGGTTATTGAAAAAATTTTGAGAAGACCCAGGTTTCCTAAACCTCGGTCTACACAAATGACTTAGAAAAATCATGCTGATAAATGGATAGAACATATTAGTTTAAAATATGACCTTAAATTTAATTGACCAAAAATATAAAATGGTAGATATGTAGGATGGAAAAATCTGGAAGTCTAACATACATCATTAGGATTATAGGTAAGGAAATTTTTTATACTTGGAATTTTTGCAAAATCTATGCATTTTAGTTGCTCTTGTTACACAGCAATAAGTGCACATGTACTTATGAATAATTTTGTGAGATGAATGATGAATATCAGTGTTTCATTATAATTTGCTTCAACATTTTGCATTCTATATATGTTGCACAAAATCATATTTTATACCTTAATATGCAATATAAACTTTAAAACAGAAAAGTACAATAGAAGACTCATACATAAAAATTAATTAAATAAATAAAATGACCAGAGTCCTAAAGAAGGTCATTATGAAAATTCAAAGACCTATATTATCATGTTCTACCTGTGCTTTGCTTCAAATAACTTTGGGGACCTATTCTAATTTGACAAAATTTTCTTTGCAGTCAAGTATATCAATGCAAAATGTAACCACTTTGTCAGTACTTCCAGTATTCTTCCCTTGTTTGTATTGGTTACATCTGATCCTGAGGACACAACCTCCAGATCTCTTCCAATCTGTGATCTTTGCTTCATTTTCAAACAGAAAGGTTAAGCCTGGTGCTATACTTGGGTAAGAATTTGAGGAGCTTGAGAGAAGGATGATTGTATTTTGCATGTGGAAATAGCAAGGATTCTCTGGGGGCTAGTGGTAAAACTAGAATAGGCTGCTAAATTGCTAGCTTTTTTGCGGGGGGGTTGGTACCCAGGATTGAACTTGGGACCTTGTTATTGTAAGGCCAGTGGCTGAACCACTGAGTTAAATCCCCAGCCCCATTGCTAGTTCTTTGTTTCATCAATTTAATTTCAAGCATTTAAATTTTTTCCTTGAATGTGAAATTTTTTTTGAATATAAGAATTGATAGTTTGAGGTAGAAAAAGTACATTTATCTGAATTCTTCATTTCTTGTTCAGCCTTTTCCTTGTGGGGAGTATACCCTTTAGACTGGATTTCTAATATTTGGTTAGTTTTAGACTTTTGAAAACTCAACTTGGTTCTTCAATGGAAAGGTCCCAGATAAAATTTTCTACTGTTCCAAGGAACAGTGTCAAAGAAAGAGAAATAAATGGTGCTCAATAATCTGGTGTATAGAAGTTCTAAATTTTTAAAATCAGCTGGCAGATTTTGAAAAGGTTATAAACAAGTTATCTTTATTCCCTCAGGAACTATCAATTTCAAAACTATTGTCAGAATATACTAGGGGGAGAGGGCTGACCTGCTTCTTCTTAATCTAATCTAAAATATTTAAATAGCTATTTCTGTAGATTTTGACATTATCATTACTCATCTGTCTTGGTTTTCTGGTTATGTGCATGCATTCAATTAAAAATTCATGGTGTGGTTTCTTGCAGATAAGTTTTTGTTTTTGTTTTGTACTAGAGAACTAACTCAGGGACTCATATATGCTAGGCAAACCCTCTACCACTGAGCTACACTGGCAGTCTTTCATGGAATAATTTCTATATTTCAAGCACTATGTTAGTTCAAATGTGTAACCCCAAGTAAAATGAGCTAATATCACTCTTTCCTGTGAGTTTACATCCAGGTGAAGGATTATACACTATAAAGAAGTCATCCATCTGAAACACACAGAATACTAGAAAGAGGTTAGTGACACAGACAAAGACATAGCTGAGAAGAAATGTAAAAAATGTGCATAGGGCTATATTTTCGACTTCAAGATACGTCTCCTTGAGTAAAAATCTGAAGGAGGGCAGGAAGAAGGAGAAGGAGAAGAAAGACATAGTTTAGTAGTGATGGAAAGTCAGGGTTTAATGAAAGGCTAATGTAGATATATTGGCTTTACATAAATGAGATGAAAACCCACCCAGTACATTGATCAAATAAGTAAACTAAGCATTCGAAGTATCGATCTGGTCCAAAAATGCATACACTTTTGCCTTTTTCTGTTATAACTTTCTGTGTGGTCAGATTTCTATCTGTATGACAAAATGCCAGAGATAATTGACTTGGACAGGGAAAAGGTATATTTTGGATGATTGTTTCAGAGGTGTCCGTCTGTATTCTTTGGCCTCATTATTTTTGGGCCTGTGGTACAAAATGGCAGACAGACACATGCTGGTCGAGGAAACTTGTTCATCGTGTGGTAGATGGAAAACCAAGAGAAAGAGAGTAACAGACCAGGGTCCCTATATCTCCTTCAAGGATACATTTCCAGGGATCTAACTTCTTTTTATCTGGCCCTGCTTTTAAATATTTCACCATCTCTGAAGTGTGTCACAGGCTTCCAACAAAGCTTTTAGCATATGAAACTTGGTGGAAAGTGTAAGTTCCAGATTTTAACATCCTCATTCTTGGAATGAAAGTTCTATGCTTCGAGGAACCCAGAACACAAAGACAAACTTCGTGGAGTTCTTCTGGATCACAGATCTAAATGAAGTCCCAGTTGGTGTTAATTATTCGTTATGTCACGTGACCAAGGAATTCCAGCCTTCACCTGGTTGTATGAAGACCCTGAGCTACGACCACCAGCTGAGCCCATCCAGCAACCTGGGGCCACCTTGAAGCATACGGTTTTAGATATTATGAAGTTACCATAGGCACAGTTTCACCTTCCTAGTTCACAAATGGTAGTAATGTGAACTAGAAATGCTAGAATCTAGCAGCTAGCAGTTAGATCTATATTCAGACAATTTTCTAGTGGCAATTGGTAGATTTCTTAGGTTTTAAGGTTCCCAGTAGTACCTTGTGCACATGCAATAGGATTTTGTTTTCACAACTCTGAGATGTCGTGTCTTGCATTTGTGTGTCTTTATGTGGCCAACACATTGATTCATTTTGACTGTATAATAGGGCTTCTGAAGTTATAACCAAGATATTTACAAATTTCACTTGCCATGGGGCTGTGCAAATGCCAAAAAACCACTAGCTGATCAAAACAGCTTGCCTCCTCTTTGGAACAGCTATGCAGGTTCAGTTTATAACAATCGTATATGGCATAGTGATCCTGTTAGGCTCCAATCTTAATGAGATGAATTTTTTATAAAATTTTGAGTAGTTCTGTTGCTTTTCTTTGGGAATGACAATCACCAAGAGTTTAAAATGCGTAGGACTATTGTCTAATGGGCTCATAGCATCTTTCCCCAATAAAAATAAAATGGAGTTCTAAAATCCTACTGTTACAAAAAAAAAAAAAAAAAAAAAAAACAAACCATATCCAAAGCAAGTAGAAGATAATAAACTAGGAAATAATACAATTAAAAAAAAAAAAAAAAGCACAACACTTTCAAATAGCCAGAAGGGTTCCTGATTTAAATTTCATTGTTCGGTAAAAATAGAAGTTGTTATTGACACATGTAAGTGGTTTAAAAAGGACAATCTCTCCTGATTGTAAAAGCACCAGTAATCTGCAAAGTCAGGAAATGTCAAAGCTTAGTGAAAATTAAAGAAGGGGAATTTAGAGACTACTTATGCTTACTCTTTTTTTTAACATGAATAATTGATAGTTTTAGATCAGAGTTTCCAGCAAATAAGTTACACAAGAGTATTTTCATGGGTGTAAACACTTGAATGAAAGCAACAAACCAATTCAAAATTAAAAACAATATTTTCAAAGAATATTTATATGCTATGGAATTAGTAAATCACAAACTACATTTATACAGATAATTGCATATTATATTACATATTATTTTAAACAAATTCAATCATTTATACCATCTTTTAAATGCATGATTCTTTTTGGCGGGGGCGGGGTACCAGGGATTGAACTTGGGTCCTTGCAGGCAACCGAACGGCTGAGCTAAATCCCCGGCCCCCATGATTTACTTTTAAATGCATGATTCTTGTTCTTACACTGACGAGGAGAATATTTATGACACACAAAGCTGCTTTGTTCCTCACTAAACCAAAGTAGATGATCCAAAGAAATAATTGATATTGTCCGGAGAAAGAAGATTTTGTGACAATAAGTCTGGACCCGTCTCTACTAGGGTATAGATGAGAGAGAAGTCACCGATGTTAAATGTACCAGGGCTTTTCTTCCTCTTTCCCATTTGACCAGCCAATGAGACTTTCTCCCTAGGAGGTCATGCACTTTATTGGATCATTCATCGTCCATTTTGCATCTGCCTGGAAAGTCTTCATATAGGGGACCCTTCAGCAGCTGCTACACCTGTCTCTTTACAGCCAGTGTGGTCAACTGAATTACAGTTTTTTGTAGAATCAATTGTTTTTCCTACCTTGCTTCTTTCCTTTTAAATAATTTGATGCCAAAGACAAATGCCTTCTCTTGTTTAGTAGAAATATTGTAAAGTGGAATTTTTAGGGACATTTCAATACCTCCTTGTCTTTTGCAGTGGAGCTTAGAGCACTAGGGGATTCCTGAGTCTGCCAGTTCAGATATTTTAATATTTCTTCATTTAATTTTAGTTTAATGAATCGGATACTTTTGCTAGATGCTTTGGATTTATTTTGGTAGATTTTTCTTACGGGTACTTTGTAGGTTTAACTACAAATTTTTTAATGTGAAGTTTTAATTCAAAGAGATCAAATTATCAGATATATGATAACAAAAGTCACCAAAAGTATATTAGTCCTTCCCTTACGCATTGCCTTATTTTCATAAAATAGATAATATGTGCCTATAGTTTGTCACTATTATGAGCTACACTCATTTTCGAATCCAGAAAGAAAAATTGTCTTTAGATTCATGGATATTAAATGGGATTGTAGATTCATTACATTTCCTAGATGAATTCCAAGAAAAAACATTGACCTTGACATCAATATATCATGGGAATAAACACAGAGTTCCGCATTTTACAACCTATTACAGTTGGTTTTCAAATTGAAATCTTTTTCACAGATAATATTTAATAAATATGTGCTTTAAAAGTTTCCAATGTTCCTACCATACATGGTAAAGCATTGTATTGATTGATTACAAAGATAAAAATAGTGATTTATCTTTTTCATTTATTATACCATAAAAAATAAAATGTAAGTTAGTTTCATAACTACTTTCCCTATATTCCAGTATTCCACAATCTAATAGATTGGCAAGCTACTCTATAGTCAAGAAACACTTGTTCTTAATGGCACATTATAGCATTCCAGTTCAGTATTGCATAAAGCATTTCAAAGTTTGAAAATATCCTTTGATCTTCCAGTATGCCCTGTGTAAATGATAATCATTTGTTTTCTATTAAGAATCCAGATTGGCATAAATGAACCTGTGCTTAATCTTGAAGGTATTATGAAAAGTTCTTAGAAAGGGAAATCTATATTAGTTCAGATTATCAAACAGTAATATATTATTACTAGAACTAAAAATGAGTCATCTTAAAATTTTGTTTAGTTAAACTTTATTTTCAAATATTTTCAGTGGTAAAGTATTATGAAGCAAACTAAAATGGATTCTCACATTATAAATAAGGTAGTTTTAGCATCCAAATAAGCACGCCAATCTTCTGATTTTTAGTCTGTTGCTTTCCAATGTTTTCCTAATTGATGATTTTAGCTACAATGATGTGTCGTTACAATATTTACTATTTCATTTCCTTGAAAACATAATCATTAGTGCACAAGGTAGCCATCCAGGATATACAATCACCTAGAAAGCAAGAAAAGCTTACCTTTGTGAATTAAAATTCTGACTAGAAATAGATTCCATATAAAATGCTATTACCCAGGCAAAAATTTTTATGAAAGGGGCATATTTTACACACGCTTTTTAAAATGTATAAATGCTGGATGAAAGAGCAAAGATTCATTGTATTTTGAACACTTCTTAGAATTATGAATTTTCCGTATGTGCTGAGGTGAAAGCTCATTAAGTTGATATATTCAGAGCATAGCTAGTGGGCAAGAGCACTGAACACTGGCAGGCTCCATGCACTGAATTCTACCATATATAAGAAGCTTAAAATAGGAATCATGCTAAGTAGTTTGGATGCTGGGGAGACCAAACATCAAATCAGTTAATACCCTGGCTAGGAACCACTGCCCTGTATAAGATCAAAACTACCTATTTTGCTCTCATCTTCTGGCCACTTAGCATCTTTGTAGTGCAAGTCTTCATTTGCCATTCTCATGCTTAGGATTTGTTTTCCTGGGGCTAATATAACACGGAGGAAAATCCAGTGGGATCAAAGGATTCCACTGATTCACTTTCCAGTAGCAAATTTTTGTGTTTTTTAACAGACAGAATGAATATTTCTTCTACAGAAGCTATTCTATTGAATTTACGTTCTGCTCAGTTTTCACACTATGTGGGGATGATTATATGAAGTGATGGTTTTATTGATTAAAACTGGACTTATTTTAAAAGTTTTGTATTTACAGAAAATTGTGAACATAGCACAGAGAGGTCCAGTGTTCCCATCCTTTTGCTTTATGTGTGGTGTGGGTCGCACATGGTGCCTCCCACCCAATGTGGATAGTGTGGAAGGGTGAAAAAGAGCCAATTCATGGTAGGGAAACCTGAAAAGCACTAGATGATCAAAGTCAGCAACAGGAGTTGTGAGTCACTTTGATATTCCTGCCAAGGACACATACCCTTGAATGTGGTAAAAATTATTCTTTATATCTATGATCTTGCTCTCGCCTATAAAGCCAGTCTAAAGATGAGAAAATGTGCAAATTCAAAGAGAAAGACATTCTATGAAAACGTAACCAGTACTCCTCAAACCTGTTAGGTTATCCAAACACAAGGAAATTCTGAAAAATAAAAAAATCACAGTCCACAGAAGCCTAAGGATGTAAGAAAAAAATGCGTGCAAGTCTTGGGTGGAATCCAGGAACAGAAAAAGGACATTAGATTAAAAAATGAGGAAAGGTGAAAAATAATGGGCTTTTTTTTGCATATTTCTCTAAAATCACTCATTTGCTTCTCCTTTCCAACCTGTCTCCTTGGGAACAAATATTCCATGTTCATTCTGACATCTTTCCCCTTTCAGTGCTAGAATGAGTCATTTTTCCCAGGCATTCTGATTAAATTTTTAAGAGAATTCCTCCTGTATTAAAAACCAACATTTGAGAATTAGGTGTTGTCATTGCTACTGGGATATAGTGGTTGCTACTGGGATGTAGTTTTAAAACACAGTATAATACTTCTCAATTTTTTCTTCATTAAAATAGTCACTTTGGGTCTTCTATAACAATTCTAACAAACATATGTTTTTTTTTAAACCTCATTTAGAAATTCTAATTTGATGAAATGTATGAATATGACCAAAACATCGTCAAGTATAGTAACAATCATTGACATTGTTTTATAACCAGTGTTCTTTTATACCTAAATTATCACATTCTTATCAAGCTTGATGACTGAAAAGTGAAATGAAACCAGGAATAAAAATGTTCAGCTGTAATTGTTATTTAAAGCATGTTCCATAACTCTGAACATTTATTTCTAAAAAGTACTTATCAAAATTTATTTTTAAAGATAAAATACTATTAAATTAGCTCATTTTTTACTAATAACTTTGAAGGAAGCCATAATGTCCATATTTGGGAACTTCTCTGAAATTGCAAGAAATGAGTTAGAGTTAAGTCATGCTTTCTAGGGAGAACTTGGAAATTTTCTTTCCCCAGCTAGTCTGTATGAAGCATGGAGGAAAAACAGGATATTCATGACAAGGTGCTTGGAGAAGTCACATGAAGGAGTTTTGAGGTTTTCCAATCAAGGGAGAGCAAAGTAGTATTCTGGTGTGGAGGGACAGGGTACTGACACTGGAGGTCTATGTGGTGCTGATCAATATAGCTTAAAGTGTCACAAGGCACACTCCACAGTTGAACATGGTAATCTGTGATCAAAGGTGTTTACTGGAAAACTGGGAAACCTGCTTGTAACACCAGAAGAGACCACCTACTTGCTCTGATTCTTTGTATCTTTGAGAAATGATTTTCGACAAGACACGTATGTAGGGAGTTGTAAACAGTATAGACAGGGTTTATTACAAATTGATAGATTTCAGAACAAGAGAAAATACAATTTCAAGCACAAAAACAGGCAAATGCCAAGAGGGCAGCTGCTCCAAATTAGATTTAAGGTTATATTTATATGATTAAATGAGTTTTAAGGAATATCTTTTCCTTCCTTCAAGGTCATTGTTCTTTAAAGAGTAAAATGGGCTGTTTGGACTAAAGTTCGTTTTAGGAAAAAAATGAGCTGATTTTGTTTTTCCCCTAGGTGGAATGTTTTGTTTAGCCTGACCTTGAGTCTTTTCCCAACTCCCTCACCCATGATCTGGATTTCTTACTGGCCCTGGACCTAATCAGCATGCTCAGAGAAGTTTACATTCTCTTAGGTTAAAGTTTCAAACTATAGACTTTTCAAATTTTACCTACAGCTAATGATTAGGAAAATGAAGAAAAAAGGGGAAAATAAAACACTTTGCTTTTCATGTAGAAAGTAGTAGCTGCCTCTCTCCAGACCACCAATATCCAACTTTCTACCTAACAAAGGGACCAAACAGAAGATCTTATAATTTGACATGAGAGAGATTTGATGCAGCTTGAAAATCAACACAGGAAATCAAAACACAAATCCAGTCACACTTGAAGTTTGGCACTTCCGTGAAATATGCAGGAATCTGTGAGAATGCAGGGGAGATGTTCACAGCACTCAAAATTTGTCCATACATATTAATTTGCAAATAATGCATAACTCTCAAAGGAAATAAAACTTCCTACATTATGGCTTCTGAGAAACCACTTTGTTATGGGGTGAAGTGGAGATATGTATGGCTAATTCTTTTGTACCCTTGCTACAGCTGCAGAGAGCCTTCCAGAATCTTCAGGAATGTGCTGTCTTCAAAATGTCTTCCCTCTGCTTCCAGAGCAGCCTGAGGTCATTAGGGAAAATGGAGTCTACCCATGACTCCCCTGGGATGGTTAACTCCTTGAGTTCAGAAAAATGTTGTTTCTTAGCCTAGAGCTTCACATGCCAAGTGCCATGTGGGTTCATTACTAAACTAAGTGGCATATGTTAAGGCCTTATTTTTCAAAATCTATTACTTTATTTGTGTTCTCATAAAGTAACTTTATTTATGTTCTTGTGAAATAATTATTTCTGGCTTGGTATGTGAAATAGGCTTGTAGCAGAAGATCTGTTGGAAAGCCTACCTTTCGGGACAAAGTTCTGAGTAGATAAAACACTCCTTCCAACTTTGACTTTATGAAACACAAAAATATACAGTAAAATTTCCCCTGAATGATTCAGCTTACTATTTAAATAAATTCATGAGCTAATAGCCAAGGGAACCCACTATCCTGTGTTTTCCTTTAGTAGAAGGCCCAGAATTCTTAGCAGATACCGATTAGGGCTATTTTTTCTGAGATAAACCAAAAGCTGCCTTCTGGATCCTATTTCAATTTTCCTTTGTTGTTACAACTTTGTCCTCAGATTCCATGAACAGAAGCCTGAGTGTGATGAAAGATAATTATTCCAATAAGGCTAATTTATCCAATAACCTATTTATAAAGATCCTTGAGAAAAATGACTGCACTGGGACTCAATTTGGAAAGAAGTCTAAGTTTGTCTCAGTTGGAATTCACAGTAAAATGCAATCTTAATTTTTGTAAGCCCTGAAGGAACAAATTTTGCAGAGTGAGAACTCAATCAGAGGCAGGACCAAAAAAAATTTTTTTTAAATGACGATCTTTTACTGATCTCTCATTATGTTGGAAATTCTTTGCACAGATTTCAGTTCACTTTCAAAGCCTTCTTTTTGAGTAACAGTGACAGTGTGTGAGAAGAAAATGAGAAGACAGATGGAAACACAAACAAAGCTGTGTAAATGCCTAACACTCCCTCGGCCCAGTGTCTTTCATTAGGTTTCTCCAGGTACCTGAGATGTCCAATCCAGAAAAGTTTCTTTTCTGTTTGTTTGCTTAATAGCTTTATCCAAATTTTTGTAATCCCACAGATCACACAGTCTAATTGGTTAAAGGGCTCTGTCATTTATAAGTAGTTTCTAGTGTCTTGGGCTGAATATCTGTAAGCTGAAAATTAGCACAACTTCATCATGGTGAAGGCTCTGGAAAACTGCACTTGGAAAATTAAAAAGTAAAACCTTTTGGAGGAATAAGGTAGGGTATAGTAGAAGAGCACATGCTCAGCATGTGTGAGGCTGTGATTTCAAACACTGGTACTAAAACTAAATAAATAAATTTCTTAACAATCTGAAAAAGCTGTGTTTGAATGCCAGTCAACCAGACCAATTTGAAAACCACTGAACACATAAGGAGCTAATGAAAAAGAAAACCAATGTGTACCAAGTTTAGTAAGCATTTCAGGGGACAAAATTCAATTTATTTGGACCATTGAAATGGGGAGATCTGATATGAATTAACAACAACAATTAAAAAGTGCCGATGATTAGAAAACAGAATGAGGAAATCGTCTCATGTATATTAATCAAAAACACAGTACCCCAAGGAATTAATGCAGTCAACATTCTGTAGGACATAGATGAAGAAACTATAGAATTTATCAGCATTAAAAACCAAAAGGAACTATGTCATAGTCTTAGGTGAGAAGGATAAACACTTTCGCAATGACAGCTCATTCTCATTTTGAAAATAGTTTTGATATAATGTCAAATAAAATCCCAACACAACTTGTCTTAGTATATTACAAATTGGTGCTAAACTTTTGGATAAAGTGATAAATAGAGCAGTTAATCAAGATAAGTTTGGGTTCTTTTTCAAAGTATAATGACTTGGCTGTATCAGACACTGGAGCATATAATGATGTTATAACAACCAAGTAGAGAATGAGTAGAAACACACACAGTAGACGCAGAACTCTTTAATGGTTAAATCTGTATCTGAGACCATCTGGAAGCACAAGTGGTGAGCATTTGGGTCGTAACTTAAGATTTGTTTATAAGTTAAAACTAAAATTCTGGTCATAACCTAAATTGTTTGTATGTCAGGCTGATTGCAATTGGATGGTCCACTGTACAAGTTAGTCCAACTAAACAGTTATCTCAAATATAACTGCTTATATTATAATAATGTTATATATATATATATACATATAATAAAATGGTAATTTTAAGTCAACAGGGGAAGGAAGAATCATTCAGTTAAAATACTGGTTCAATTATTTTAACATTGGAGGAGATGGAAACAAAGTTAGATATATACTCATAGCAGTTTTGTCCATGACAAAATTGATGACAAAGTAGAAAAACCATAAAAATAATATAAAACAATGATAAAGAAATAATAAAATATATCTCAGCTTCAATACTTAATTAAAAATGACCTAAGGGAAAGATTAATGGATTAGAAATTGCATAAATGTAATAAAGGTAAAATAAACACTAAATAAAATACAAAGACTAATCTGGTTCAATATTAATTTATTCGTAATACAATACCAGTAGAAACTCACCAAAACATGTAGATAAGCATTTGTGGAATGTAAGCCCTATAAAAGCAGAAATGTTTATGTTTCAGACTCTGCAGTAGGCACTCAATAAATACTATTTGAATTTACAGACGAAGAAATACAAATGACCACCAAATGCATGAAAAAAGAAATGTTCGTTTTTGCTAATATTCAGGCAAAAGAAAATTATATGAAACCCCCAGATTAGATGATTAACATAGAAAACATGAAAAAGCAAAATCATAGTTACCGAATAATTGCAAGAATGTAATTAGAATAACTAAGACACACACACAGTCTTAAAAATATGCTTGCCCACCGAGAAATAATTCTGTAACTGAAAATTTCTACAGATAAAGCCGTTCCCCTAATATCTTCTTGGCCTGCTGATTTAGTCATCCCTTTTACTTTTGGACTGACACCTCATTTACCAAACCAACAATCATCTGCTGTCTGCAAATGTGCTCATCGGGACTATTTTATGAACTTATACCCTGACTTTTGCAGAGGCAATTTGCAATTACAGATATATTGACTGAGCTTTCGTTTCTTAAATTTCAAGTTGAGATTCCCATGTTTCATCACCAGTGCTTTAATGCACTGATAAAAGGTGACAATTTTAATTGTCATGTTTAATAAGAAAAAAGACGAGATAGTACAAAATGTCAGAGAACCTGGTGACCTTTATGTTACATACTAATGATAGTTTGTAGCAGTTCAGAGAGAAAAGTGGTGCAAGAAAACCAAATCATCAAAAGCAAAGTTAATATAGGTAAAAATATAAAAATTGCCATTTAACAGCAAGTAGTAACCTACTTTCAAGGTCAGTTCAAGATCATTGCTTGCATTATGCCTTGGTTTTCAAATTAATACTTAGTTATTATAGCCAGAACTCTTCTTCTGCAGTGTAATATAAAACTAGTTTTCTAGTAATAATTCTGGGATATGCACTATTTTCTTTTCTAAGAAGTCTATGAATTATATTTAAGAACTCAATCTAGAAAAAGAAAAACTGTAATTAATATTTCCAACTACTTTTCAAATGTTATCACAAATTAGTTATTTTGCCCTTCTTGCTCAAAATTACCAAATGTCTTAAAGGGGGAGATTATGTATTTGATGCTGTTTTCAAAGCTTATGTGTTTTATACATTGTACAAAATTATACATTCCCTGTATGACAGAGTATGTATGAATAGATTGTAGCTTTTTGTGCTTGTGAATGTGTATATAAATGAATATGTAAGAAACAGAAAAAACATTTTAAATCAACTTATTGACATAGTTTACATACAAATTAATTTACCTATTTTTATTTTTCAAATGTCTTGAAAATATGTACACTTGTGGACATTATTTCATACTTCATACAGTTTTCTTTATATGTACAGTTCCATGAGTTTAAACTTCTTTGTAATCTTATGTTCATAAATCATAATAATGAAGAGTTCCATAATTTTCCAAATTCCTTTCTACTGTCTCTGTTGTCAGATCTCCCTTCTTGATCCAGTGCTATAATTAAACCAAACTAACAATGTAAAGTTAGTCTTATATCATTTTAAAAGTTGTGGGCAGACTTCCCAGTCTCAAAACACAGTATTTACAAATGCTTTCTCCATTTACAAAACTATTCTTTAAAAAAAAAGTCAGCTCTGCAAACTTATTAAAATTGACTAACAGAATGACACTATACCCAGCAGACAAGCAATTCTGTCATTGAACTTAAAAAGCAAATACTTTAGGAAAATAATTTTATGCTTGAAAACATATGGTACACAATCTGTAGAGTTACATTTTAAAAACCATGATACCAGATGAAAAGATTAAAGAATCAGTTATTGAACTTTAGTCAGGATTTTATCCAAGGGCTCCACAGAACTTTCCCATTAGAAGCTCTGGATCTTTACAAAAGGCAGGATAAATATACTATTGCACTTAAGGATCACTCCTTGCACTGGTGACTGGATCACACAAACACTTTTGAAATAATCCATTCGCATTTAATTTTAGCAGAATGAGCTTTCTCCAAATTAAACTAGTCTTCCAGAGTTCCGTTCTTTGTTTATAGTTTCAGGGCAAAGAAAAGTTCAATTGAGCTGCACCTCGAAGTCGTCTATAACCCGAAGAAGTCTATAACAGAGTGCTGGTTCCCCTTCACAGAGATAATGTGTCTCTGCCTCAATGATTTGAACTGAACAAGGAGCTTCCATAGGTATCTGCTTTGCATCTCAGCCCCTTATAGGCACTGGAAGGCATTCTATGCTTCTATTTTCATGAGCTGTCACACAAGTTCTCACATTGCACAGTTTCTGGTAGGGTTCATTAAATGATAAAATTAAAATTTGTTGTACAGATATATGCCCAGAATTCAGGTTTAGCTTATATTAAAAATGACAGTGTAGGACATTATTTTACCATTGCAATAACCCATTTAATGTCCTTCTACCATCATGCCTGTGAAATTTTCCATAAGTAGAATGCCACATAAAGATACATCTAAATTTTTCACTGATCTCATCTGACTTTGATGTTGATCCCTCTGTGATTTATAAAGATCTTTAGCAAAAGCAAGTGTGTGGGAATGGCCAGAAACCCACCTTTTTTTTTTTTTTTCTCAAAGCGTACCATTGAACCATCCCTTCCCTAATCCCAAATCCCCTCTGTTGTTTTCAGAGAAAGTACAAAGAAACCTTGCACCCCCCTGTTGACTGGTTCAGAGGCACAGCAAGGAGACAGAACTCTGAACTCACATTCACACATACATGGATATATATACGCATATAGCAGGAATGCTAGAAATGTTTTTCCTGACTTCCAAATAGGTATCATTTAATTGGCTCTTACCGTCTTATTATTAGCCCTTGAACGTATTTCCAAAGGCTACTAATGTGATGCACAGTATGGCACAAAGTCTACACCTTGCAACTATATGGGAAATTCAGTTCAATTCTCCACTTATTCTATGTAAACACTCAATTGTTCCTAATAGATATATACTTCAAAATTAGTAGTAGTATTATTATCATCATTTTAATATTACTGTTAGTGTTTGCTGTTATTGTTTCTGAGCAATTGTCTCTGGACCTAATTTCACCTTTTAATCACATCTTGAGCCCCTGGAAATTATTAACTTGACAGAGATGGAAAGAAAAAATATATTCAGGAAACATCTGGCAAATTGCATCGCAATGTTGAATACTACCTTCCCATAGAATTTAGATTTATTACCTTATCTTTCTTCCCTATGAAATTTTAATTTGTCTCTTCTCTTCTATACTATCCCTCATATATATATTGTCTTAGAACATATAAAATAAATGAGTGCATGTTTTTCAATTAGTTCCTGTTTCTTTTATTTTCATTTTTGAAAATAAATATATATATCTATATATCTATATATCTATATCTTATTTTCATTTTTGAAAAAAAATATATATCTTAGAACATCTAAAATAAATGGGGCATATTTTTCAATTACTTCCTGTTTCTTTTATTTTCATTTTTTAAAATATCAAAGTATTAGGCTTGCAGAAGTTTGTTATTCTATATACCTCTAAAGTTTTGTGATAAGGGAACAATTGTACCCAATTGTTTTTACTCATTCCTGGATATTATAGTTTTATTTTTGTACTCCTGATCATTTTTTGTTTTTATGTAATTCATAATATTACCTAACACAATTTATGTTTTATAGACATTTCCTCTAAATTTTCTGGTATAAGTGATCTAATTCTAAGCTCCCTATAAACATGTTACTCACCTATCTAAAGAAATCTATAGATCTCACTGAGATATGCTATCTTAGGGGACAGAAAGCTCATGGCACTGTGTTAATGCAATGTGCTTTCTGCTACACTGCTGCACCAGAAATGCTGTGTCCATATTCAACGATATTATTGTAGACCATTTAAATGGACCTTTTCAGTACTTACATTACTACCCTACTATTTCCTCTTCCATGAAACTGTGCCTGTGACTTCATGGGGTGTGTGTGGGTGGGTGCGCTCTTGCATGTGTTTTCCAGATGACTTTGCCAGTCTGTTTCCTCCAGATCTTTTAACTTTGCTACACTTTGGATTTGTATTTTAGGTTTATTTTCTCCCCCTAAAATACCTTAGACAATCTGAATGTCACTTTCCATCTCTATGCCAATCTATCTTGAAACTATTCCTTTGGATGTGGGATCACTCTTCAGTTCCAAACCTGTAGATTAGAGACAGAACATCTTCAGAAGGTAAACACAGACTTGCCAGGGTGAAGAGCTGAGCCAAATCTTCTTGGTAGCTGCTTGTTGACTGAGGGACAGTAGCATTTGGAATAAGAAGTGAGATTTATGATTACCTTATTGTCAAAATATGTGCTTTAAATTTATTTTGTGCAAGCTAGCATAAACTCCTAAACCATGAATTTGAATCTGAGTATTTTATAATTCTCTGACACTTTACTCTTTAACCAACACTGAGTTTTTATTACTCTTCTTTCTCTGTCTTGCTCTCTCTCTCTCTCTCTCTCTCTCTCTCTCTTTCTCTGTGTGTGTGTGTGTGTGTGTGTGTGTGTGTTTTCCCTTCAAGATGCTGGGTTCTATTTTATTGATATATTTTAGTATAGCCTGCCTTGTGGTGAATCAGGATGTTTCATCATGATTTCATTCCTCACTCCCTGTATTTCCCATAAGCTGATATTATAATATAATATATAAAGAGATAAAAGAGAAAGAGATTGGAATGCAACATAGATGATGTCATGTACTTCATGATATGGATGATCCAGTGTTAATTAGGTTAAATTTGAACACTTGGTTAGGATGATGACAACTATGTAACTCCATTTTACAATTATATTTTAGTTTTCAGAAATGGAAAATAATCTAGCATAGAGTTTCTTTGATACTATATTGATTTCCAATTCAAAGTAACTATAAATGTAACTGTTCTCAATACTGTATAGTAATTGTGACCGTGCCAACTTGCCACTGAGATTTGCAGAATCCTGATTTTTTTAAATCTATCTTTTCTTTATATAACAGCTGGAGTTTTTGTGTAGAGTTTTTCCTCATCAACAGGGTCACTGTTTATTTTTTAAACAGTCTCAGTGGAAATATGAAGCAAATGCTTATATCTTGCCACATTAGAAACTTATTCTCAAGGTAAAAGTTTGGCTTAATTGATTCCTCATGGATGTACTCTAAGATATTCTGGTTTTCTACTATGTAACCATCATTTTTCATTCATGATTTTTCAATTGCTCATTGTACTTCAATTCCCTAAAAAAAATCCCTTTTCTGTTCTTTATCTTTTTTTACATGACCCATTGTTTTATTTCTTTTTCTTTTTTGTACTAGTTGTTTTTTGCAGCAAATTGAACTTCCTGAAGATAGGCATACCCCCATATCCCATTCCCAAATGCTCTTCTTTTAACATTGATATTGACATTTCTTCCCCAGGAGGTGAACTCTACATTTTCATCTTTCTTGAATCTGTCTGGGCTTCTGCCTATAGCAGAAGTGACATAATGTGATTCCCTAAGTTACAAAGACAACTTAGTTGTGACCTGGCCTTCTAGGGATGTTCACCCTTGGAGTGCAGCCTTCATGCCTCAGGAAGGCATGCACATATTGAAGAGCTCTAGGTAGGTTCCCTGCAAGGGCCTCAGGTGAAGTTATAGTTGACACTGAAAATTTGTAAATGAAGGAGCTAATAGTTATTTCCATCCCCAGACTTCCAGAAGGCCAAGCTAATTCTGCTCTCATTCACACATGGATTCTTAAAAAAAAAGTTGATGTCATAGAATTAGAGAATATGATGGTAGCTACCAGTATGTGGAGTTGGAGGATGGTAAAGGAAAATTAGAAAATATTGGTGAAAAGCAATTCCAGTTAACTAAGAAGAATAAATTCCAAAAATTCTGTTGTAAAGCCTAGTGACTATACTGCATGATGGCACTGTATGTTGTATTCTTGGAAAGTATAGAGAATGGATACTTGGTACTCTCACCATAAACATGACAACTATGTGAGAGAAGGCATCTGTTAATGACCTAGCATTAGCCCTTCACAGTGTATATGGGAACTCCAAATCATCTTGTTGTACATGATAAAAGCATACAATATTATCTGTAAGTTTACTAAATAAGTAGAAAGATGACATGTGCATGATCCCTGCACAAATTGCAGATTCTTGGGCAGAATAAAAGTTAATTCTTAATTTGAATGATTTGAACTCAATTACTGTGGTTGGTTGTTTTGTAGAAAGTGGCTAGAATGTTTTTAATAGCATTTGATTTTGATTTTGATTAATTTCAAATTCAAAGAGAAGTTAGCATAATAGAGTGCAGAAGTTCCAGATACCATTTACTCAGATTCCAAAATCATTTGCATTTTTTCTTAATTGCTTTGCCACTTTCCCCTTAAATATTTTTTCTGATCCATTTGAATATGTGAGGATATTGTACCACTTGACACTTAAATAATTCATGATGTATTTTCAAGTAAAATTACATTCACTAACATGACAGTTTAATTAGCAAAAAGAGTAAATTAAAATTAATAAAATATGATTATCTAATCCACAGTCAATATTCGAACTGCCAACTTTCCCAAAAATATCCCCATAGTTATTTTTCACAACTTTAAACTTAATCATGGATCACATAGTGTACTGAGTTTTTATGTAGTGTACTCTCTCTGAACCTTAGTCTCTCAACTTTTCCATGTCTTTTCTTGATCCTAAAATGTGTAAATAATATAGATCAGTTATCTGTAGAATTTCCTTTGAGTGTATGTGATATACCATCGTGATTATTTGCACATGTCTGATGTAAATTGTTGAAGTGAACGTGTGTCCTTTATATAACACATCATGAAAAATATGTTGATTTCTCCCAAAAATGGCAATACTGACCATGAGCACCTCAGATATTATTATAGTATAGATCTAAAATATCTCCCAAAAGTCTCACATTCAGAGCCTGGTCAGCAGGATTGGGCCACTGGTGGTGTAATTGAAAGGATATAATCTCCTTCCAAAGAAGCTAAAATGTGCATGAAGTAAAATCAAGGATGTAGTTTAGAAAGTAAAGTTTTGTCATCTAAGATGTTGGAAGCATTTGTATAAATCTGTTGCTTTAAAATCTGATACTGAGCCATAAGAAAATCTTGTTTTTAGAGAAGGAAAGAGAATATAAATAAAGAAGAATGGGGAAGACCAGGAGACTTCTTATAGAAACCTGAATAATCCAGAACTGCAGATGCCCTTTATATTAATACAGAGATGCTGAATAATCAGTACCCCAAAATGTGGAACTGCCCATTTACCTACCCCAGGATCTAGAAGCGTGAAGAATGAGCCAGTAAGAGGTGCAGCTGCCCCTGCCTGGCTGCTATTTTCCCTCAATACATTCCTGATTCCCTTATTCAATCAATAGCAATGTGTGTGGGCTGTAACTGCCCTCTCCTACACTCAACTTTCAGATCACATGCAGTCTGTCTGTGTAAATCCAAAACAAGACACATGAAGAGGAAAACTGGGGACAATGTAGTCTCAGTAGATAAGCTTACACCTCTTACACTACTTCTGATGACCTTTCCTAATAGATAGAAGGAAAAAAAATGCTGGAAAATACTTGCCTTGTGTTGATGTGTTACAACTGCAGCTAGAACTTACAATAATCAGTCATTTCCCAAGATCCGTCTGTCACTGCACAAATCCAACAGGTAAGTTCAGTAGGATGAATCGTGGACCACCGCCCCTGAATCTTCTTACTTTGGTGGCACAGCTACTCTCTCCATTCCCTGCAGATGAAATGTTACTTTGGGCAAGTTCAGACCTCAAGGAGAGATCAAGAAGACGGTTCCATTTGATCTTTCAGCTATAATTCAGGCCTGGAATGGTCCTCACAAGTCCACGTAGTAAATGTTTGTTCTCCAACATGGCACTGTTGGTAGTTAGTAGAGACCTTAATAGGCAGGGCCTGGTGGGAGGTTTGGGGGATGCCCTTGAATGGAAATGTTTGACCTCCATCTCTTCTTTTTTCTCTTTTTCTCCCTGATCATGAGGTGGACAATGTTACTCCCTTGGGTGCTCCCATCATGCTATGTAGTCTCAGCCCTGACTCAAAGCAATAGAGCTCACTGATCATACACAGAAACCTCTAAAATATAACCCAAAATAAATCTTTTCTCTTTATAAGTGTATTTACCTCAAATATTTGTTATAGTGATGGAAATGTCACTTGCACAATGATATAAGCCAGTTAGTCAATTTGGAAATGTTGTCAGGTGATGAATATGTCTGTTCTAAAAATTCATTTCTCGGCTTAGAGGGGTGGTGCAGAGGTTTCTCAGTACTCACTGACCTCCCATGAGGTGGATCGCAGACAAAGCTCCACTGATCACTTGGTATCCTTAAGCCCCCAGTGTCTCATTGGATTCCAGGAATTGGCATCCATTCAGACACTATGTTCAGTAATGCCTAAAATATTTGTACATTTCTCCTTTCCCAAAGCACAGTTACCCTGGCAGGTGGCCGAAAGTCCCTTAGAAACAGGCTGTGGAGTATACCTTATGGATCTGCAGGCATTCCTCATATATATTCTACTCCAAGGACTCTGGTTATATGACCATCTCAAATTTCTACCAGATAAAGGGGAACAATTTGTTCTGATAGCAATTTAAGGGACATTTGTGTTTATTAAATGCACTGTTGTTGTAAATAACTGTTGGAGGTTTAGTGGTTCAAAAACCATTTTTATTCTATTACAATTTTGGAGGTCAAAAGTCTAGAATCAAAATGTCATCCAGTATGCACTCTTTCTGTGGTTGCCTGAAAGCCCACTCACGGAACTCGGACTGGGAGGGGACGGAGCGAATACACGAGACAGACTCCAGGAAGGTTCCTAGGGTGCTTCTGCTTTATTCAGGAAATACACAGGTTTATATAGGGAACCATGAGGGAGGAGCATGGGAGGAACATTTAAGGTTTGGCGATATCTTATTGGCCAGACATGGCGGAGTGATTTTTCTTGGTCTAGGCGAAGGAGTCACGGAGTAGGGGAGAAGGTGTAGCCTGTTGGACCCAGTGCTTATGCACTTAGGTGGGTTAGCTCAGCCTTAGCAAAGTCTCCCGATTAGCTCAGGAGACAGGAGTGCAGCACACCCGACCCAGCCAGGCTTGAACTTCTCCCACATCTTTCTGAAGGTTTGAGGAGAGAATCTGTCACTTCGCCTTTTTTTACTTCAGCCAGTCACCTGCATTCCTTAGCTTGTGGCTCCTTCCTTTAAAATCTCCAACTTCTATATCCACTGACACCTTTTCTAAGATCCAATCACATCCTGTGCCTCCCTCTTAGAGAAACTTCTGTGATCATATTGGCCTCCATATAGGCCATAATGACGTCTCCTCTCAAGATCCTTGGACTGACCACATCTGTAAATCCCCATTGTCCATCTTACTAAGAATCACGGGTTGGATGTCTGTGATTGCCACTAAGTTCAACTTGCCGCTTCCCCAGTGCTGCATCTGTCCTTTCTCGGAACAGCCTTCCCCATCAAGCTCTTCCTTAGCTTCTACTTCCCAAGGAGACTGTCCTGTGCCATGTTATGTGGAACATGCTATTAGGATCTCAGTTGTATGAGAATATTTGATATAAACAGAAGTCATGATATTGCCCCAAAGCATCAGCTGATAAGCTATGGAACCCAAATTATCCGTGTAGTTTTTATACTTTGATAGGCTGTCAGATCCAGTTCTCTTTAGTCATCATTTCCTGTCTGTTAAAGCATTATAGCTTGCTTCTGATAAAGCTCTTTGCCTTTACTCTTCTCAGACGATAAGAGAACACATGGAGGCAACTCTCAAAGTCTGTAACAAAAACGGTCCCACATGTTCAAGTCTGCAATGCATTCTTCATGCATTTAAGGCAGAATTGAACCAATCTTTCGTGCCACACAGAGCTCTCCATTTCGTGACCACTGCATCTCCTGCAGACCTCACTGAGCCTTCCCACCCATGCTATCAGTTCTACAGCTCTCCTCCTTGATCTGGATAGCAGCTTCTTCTAGCTTTGGCTTCACCTTTTAAGGCTATTGACCTCACGTATTCTTTCTCAAGCTCATAGATGAGTTTTAGTAATTTGTTAGTTCTCACAATATCTGTACTTCTCCTTTGTGATGCTCATCATATTTGTGATTATTAAGGGTTCCGTTTCACCTTTTATTTGAAGTGAAATCTACCTAAGATAATGAATCACCCACAGAACGCTGACCGAATAGGTGTGGTGTGGATACCTATAATCTCAGCACTTTGCAGACTGAGGCAGGAGGATAGAAAGTTTGAGACCAGAGTAGTTTAGAAACTTAATGAAACCCTGTCTAAAAAAAAAAAAAATTGTTTTTAAGGGTTGAAGATGTAGTTTAGTATGATGACCTTAATCCCTGATACCATAAAAGATAAAAGTGCTCAGAGTAAACACACCTGTAAAGCAGAATCTGACTCAAAAAATAGGATCAGCATCCCAGAATTTTCTTTGAGTCCTCTATCCCTACCATCTCTTGTCTGCAAGAACCATCATCCTTTCTAACATTGCGATGGCCTTACAGTGTTTTAAACTTAGTTTTGCTAAACTATCCTTCCCAGAATTCCTTTCTTTGGGCCTTTTTAAACAGATAAGCATGAAAAAGTTTCTGACAGGAGATCTGGGGCACAGAAGTGCAGCGGCAGATATTTATAGCTCACAGACATTGTTAATCTTCTGAATCCTCCCCTTACAGCAAGGCAGGAGCAGGTCCTGCTGCCAATTCTGCTTACCATGCATCCTCTGCAGTGTCTCCAACTTCTGGGTCAGGTGAGTGAGTGTGTGTGTATGTGAGTGTGTGTGTGAGTGTGTGTGTGTGTGAGTGTGTGTGTGAGTGTGTGCGTTGAGCTCTGTAAAGAAGAGCCTGGCTTCTGCAGGACACCCACACCCCTAGCAGCAAAGACCACAAACACTGACCTGGGTTTTACTTTCTGCTTTCAAATTGCTCTTGCTCTTCCTTAAGTCACATCCCTTTCAGTTTTCAGTGCTTGCCCTGCCACTTCAAGTTCTGTCTATAGAGACTCCTAACTAGTTCCCACAATTAGGTAAATCCATGTCTCTTTTATATGTATACAAATATTCTGCTTTTGGGGTTGAAGTTGGTTAATTACTCCTTTAAAATTAATATTCCTTCTCACAGGATATGTCCCTTCACATCAGGAGCCATTCTCCATGATCTTTTATCTAAAATATATACCCAGTATCTGGCAGAGATTTGACTCAAAGTAAGCAGTGGATATCTTTCTGCTCAATGAATAGAAGACAAACATATGTTTATGGACAATGCATGAACTAAATGGCCATAGAGAAAATAAAAACTTGTTTTGGACAGTTGCTGAATCTGAGGGAAAGAAACAACAAGAATGATTGCTCAAAATGTCCAGTTTTAGGAGGGCTTGAAGGAAAGCAACATAAACTTTGTTAGCATCCATCCATCAAGCCTCACAAGAAAAAAGAAACTTTTGTGAGATCCCCTCTGGAGACTGGGGATTGTGCCAAGTCCTTCCACAGTGTGATGAAGACATGTGTTGGGAGCACAGTCTCCTTTCAAATGGAGAAAACTCACAGCCACCTCTGTATGAGCTACAAGAGTCAGATGTTGCAGCTCCGAAGACCTTTTCCCACATGCTGCTGTGCTGTGTCCCGGGGAGTATGGAGGGGCAACAGCCCATCCCTTGTCAAGGGTTGTGTGTGATTCTGTCGGTGCTCTGCCAGCATTGCCTAACTGTCCTTCTCCTTTATCATATCAGTAATTCACTGTTATCCTCTCTGTCTCTCTTTTACTCAAGACCATGTGCATGTTTGTGTGGGGTGCACGCACCCAAGCAAACAATTTTGCATTAGAATTACCATTGAAGATTAACCTGAAGCAGACACTTTCTCAGTAAAACACAGTTCTCTTCACAGAGTCTTTCTGGTTATTTCTCCTTTGACTTTTATACTAAAATAGTGTCAAGGTAATACTTGAAAAATATCATCAACAGCATCCCTATACCACACTGTACCTGAAGGAACTTCATAAAAACAAAGGTGGTTTTTCTTTATTCTGCCTGTGAATCCCTCCCGGTACCCTCTCTCCTAACCCTATTTATATTCCTTTCGACTAATTCAAGATACTCTTGTGTTCAACAATTTGAGCCTTACCTCTCCACCAAGAATCTATTTTTTTACTTCCCTCTTTAAATTATCGTAAGTAGGTAATTATACTAAATTGCCTGTGTGCTAAATCACCCCCTCACATATTATTTATTATAGTATACCTGTGTTGCTTGTTTAGTTGGCTGAATTCCCACTGTTAAATATAGGACCTAAGTCTTCTTCCTGTTACTATTCTCAGTGCACAGCATTTGTTTTCTAAATAGCAAAGAAGTACATGAGCTCTAATCCAGATAGCCACCTTTAGACTGAAGTAAAATACCGATTATTTTCTGTCAGTCATCTTGAAAGAAGCCCCAAGAGCGAAGAAAAGCGAAGTCACAAGTCCTAGGAAATATGCATAAAGCAGTGGCTTCTCACAGACTACACTGTCCTTTGGCCTTTGGGCCTGAGTATGCTTGTTCCGACAACTCCGTTACGGTTGATCCGTCTGCTCCAAATACCAGAAGCACCTGTTCAGGTACACTGTATGTTGATGCTGTCACCTGCCAATGGTCACCACCAGGTCAGCGAAGGCTGCTCTCCGCTGATGCCTTGATTCCTGTATGGAATTTTGCAGTCCAGCCTCTGTGCTTTCTGGAATGTATGGAGTCTTAACAGCCAGAGGGACCGAGCATGCCTGGGCCACCTCATCAGCCACTTCAGCTGGTTCGCCAAACCACTCTCCTCACCCCAGGGCTACTGCCTGGGAATTTCACTTATACCCTCTCGACAATCAAGTTGTTCATGGTGAAGTTCTAGTCGTGCTGCCCCTTTTTCTTTTCCTGAGTCAAGATTTCCTGGGCTTCCTCACAGACTATTCTGTTTGGTTCATCTCTTCAGTTCCTTTCATTTTTGTGTTTCTCCTTACTGGCGCCATCATGATGACTTTGTCTACCAAACTGACTAGACTTTTAGGTGGAGGGAGGATGTGTTGCTGGGGGGAGTTATTAGGTGCAGACAGAGAGACGATACAATCATGAATAAAAACTAGGCTACTCTTTGCAAATAGAAAAGGATGCTCTCTAAGTCTGCGGCTCCAACATAGACCTCATATGGAGAAAACAAGTCATATGAGAAAATTTATACTCGAATGAGAAAGAGAAATTCTTAGAGCTTGATTAGTAAGATCATCATTAGAATATATTCAGTGTAGGGCTGTGTTTATACAATGCATCTTGCTTGTCTCATACTGACGGTGCATGAGTAAAGTAAATTTGCTTTTTAAAGTACTTCTGCCATCCTGCTAAATGCTATTGTATTTAGAAATGTAGAGAAATGAGTTTAAAAGCAGAAAAACTATAGTAAGAGTTGAGGCTCATCACCCTAAAGGGTCCCAAACTTTAACGGCACCCCTGTCAGTGTGGCTCACTTTCCAATGAGCCGTGCAAGTCATGTGAAGGTGATTCACTCGACAAGTAAAGATCACCTTGCAAACAAGATCTTAACTTTAATAAAACGTTTCTCAGTGAGAATTTCTACCATATATGTTATTTTAAAACAATTAATTATTGGAGTAAGATATACCTCATGTTTACATTTTCAGCTATTCGTAGGTGTGCCGTTCACTGGCATGAAGTACATTTAAAATGCTGCATTATAGTTTCAGAATTTTTCATCACCCCAAAAATTATATATTCATTACACAAAACGCCCCATCCTTCCAGCTCCTGATAATCTCTTATTGGTTATCTTTTTTAATGAACTTATCTTTTTCTAGATATTTCACACAAATGGACTAAAACAATATTCATTTGTGTCTGGTTTACTTAACATAATGTCCCCAGTCACAGGTTCTACCTATCTATTTCGTATCAGAGGAATGAATTTCCTTTCAATGGCTGAATAATACTCCATTGCTGTATATAGCATTTTGCCCATTCTTCTGTTAGCTGACCCTTGGGTGGTTTCTATTGTTTTTCTACTATGAATAATACCATTAGAGATATTGGCATATGAGTGCTTATTTCCTACTCACTTAAGAATCTTGGAGTGGACTAAATATGTTATTTTATGTTACATGGTATTAAAGACAATTGAAAATGTTTGGTATCCCTGAAAATATATTTTAAAATGTCTGAGAAATAATTTTAAAATTTTATTTCTATCTATATTTTCATTTATCATAGATTATATGAAAGAATTAGAAAATAACTTATTAAAACGTGTCTTTTATATGTGAAAATTTTATACCATTAAACACAAATGTTCTAGGGCTTTTAAGTAGATATAATTTTTAAGTAGATACATTAGGTACAATTAATTATTAATAGTTAAAACTGTTAGGTGATTATAATTAACCATAAGTCAAATTCTTTTCCATGTGCATTTCTTTGAAATTCTATGATGAACTAATAGATTTGTTAACCATTTCTATAGCCACCAAGTCCATTTAGTGAGAATCCGACTGCATAAGAGGAGAGGATTAACACACGGTGGTAGCATATTCTTATAATCCCAGCACTCTGGGAGGCTGAGGCAGGAGGATGGCACAGTTTGGCCCACCTTGGGAAAATTAGTGAGACCCCGTCTCAGAATAAAAAATAAAACATGGACTGGAGTTGTAGCTCAGTGTGAAGGTCCTGAATTCAATGCCTCTTACAGCATGGATGGGAGTGGGAGTTGATGTAAAATTGAAGAGTGGAAATATTCACCTGAGTAAGGGCTGTGGAACACACACAAGTCAGTAGGCCACTGATATAAGACAGAGACATGTTCAGAGAAAGAGATAAACCTGAGAGAGAAAAGAAAATAACAAAATGTGAATATTTTGCACTCTTTGGCCACAAGAACATTAGGGAAGACAAACATGCTGAGTGCCTATGTTCAGACCCTGCCTGTCTTATTCACAAGATTCCTGTATTGGTTTTGCTGCTGTTGTTTTGCTTTGCTTTCGCTAACAGCTGCCATCCGAGGAGATGGAGCAGCATGTGAAAGAACTACTGTGGGTTCCCTAAAGCTTAGTTGCGTCCTGAGTAGGAGATGCTCTGAGGAGTGTTGGAAAGAAATATTGCAGCGGATCATGGGTGTGGTTTTTGAACAGACCCTACAAACTCCCAACAGTTTTTCTATTTGCTTTTTGAGTTAGTTTATGACATCTGTCATGAAGAAAAGTATAAACGAAATACTATGTAAGAATTAGAAAATAGTGCTGGTGGACTGGCATGTTATATAAAACAACCATAAAATTGTGTTTATAATTACAGTGTAATACAGGTGCATTGCTTTATTTACTCAGTATACTATGTATATACACATATGCAAATATGCATTCGTATGTCATGTATATATGTGTATACATCAAATATTATGGTGGTATAATCAGATATTATGAGGTATAATCAAATATTATAGTGAATGTTTAAATTTACAAATTTTACTACCATGAAAAGCATGTCACGCCTTAGATCCAGATGTCCCAAGAGCCTCATATGTTCAGAGTGGAGCCTTTGGAAGGTACTTGGACTACGAGGCCCTATGGCTGACTTGCTGTTATGAAGTGGGGTCTGGCAGGGGTGAATCACTGGGAACAAGATCTGAAGAGGTGAATTTCCCTCCCCGGCTCCTCCCTACTCGGCTTCCTGGCCACAGTGATGTGAACGGCGTTTCTCTGACCAGATCCACCCACCATTCCATTTCTGCCTTTTGAGCCAGCCAGCCAGGGGCTACAACTGCAAAACAAAAGAATCCCTATCTCTTTTTACTTATGTGTGTTAGGTACTGCATCTCAGTGGCAAGAAAGTAGCTAAAACGAGACTCATTGGTATTAACCACCCTCAAAATACTTCCCTTGCCTCAACCACACTCATCCCATTGTTTTTATCACTTTCTGAAGGAGTTTACATTTACAGAAATTTCTGTTAAATGAAAATGTTGCAGTGAATCCTCATCTACCTTATTCACAGGATCTGGCACTGTGGGGCTTCCAGCAGCTTCCCAAAGTCAAAATGACCATGAATAGTAAGCATTTTGAACTGATTCATGTCACTGACATGGCCACAGTAGCCCAGCTAACGACAGTCACAAAAGAAGACTTCCAGAACTGTATCTTTCACTGAATACTTCTTTTATATAAATTTTCATTACTTTTACCACACATCCTTTGTACAGCACACATTGTATACATAAAATAATGTCTTGGTAATAAACAGTAATGACATAAACAATAATAGAATATTTTGTCTTTGATTCAAAGCTAGGTTTTCCATTCTCATTTGTGGTCATTTTCATTGCTGAAAGAGTAGGCAACATTTCCTCCCAGTGTTTTCCCATCTGTGGGTTAGGTTATAGCAAGCAGAGCACGTGACAAATGAAGCCAGGAACAAGGGATGGAGTGCTGCCCACCACAAAGAGACGCTTTGTGACGATGGTCCTACTTGCGCACAGAGCTCTACGATCCGAATCTCTCCGGGAGTCTTACTATGACTTTTGTTTGCACTGGGGCATAGCCAAGTATTTATGCTGATCTAAAACAGCTAAAGGCAAAGCCATAATTTTCTATAGGTAGGACCAGCATTGAGAATGCTCCAAGGAGCTGAATGCAATTGTGTGTGTCCGTGCCTCCTGTGATGCCTGACTTCTCGCTGCTTGCTCCACAGAGGGTCCAGGCTCTCCATGCAGTAATGCTCAGTGGCTCAACTGCCCTCATTTTTCATTTTCAGTTTGGCTGACCTAATTTCCTTGGTTTGTTCCTATATTTTCTCTTCTCTCTCTTAGGGCTTCCTGTCTATGTCACATCTCCTTTTCTTAGTCGAGATGGACAATGAGGAGGGGATAAAGAGCTAATATCTGGAAGAAAAAAGATGAACTAATGAATAATTATGTGTTTCTTGCACCTAACATCTTTTATGGTTTGGATTTTAAGTGCCCCAAAGCTTATGTGGTAAAGGTTTCATCCTCAGATTTTTGAAGATGGTATAAACCCTAAGAGGTGCATCCCAGTGGGATTTTCTCTTGTCACCATCAAAAAAGAACAGGGGGCTCCAGCCCCTTCTTTCCTCTATTTTTATATCCTGTCCATAAGGTAAGTGGTTTTGCTCTCCACCGTGATGCGCTGCCTCACTGCAGGCCATGAGGACCAGGATCAACTGACCGTGGGCTGAAGCCACTTAAACTGTAGGCCAAAACGAATCTTTTCTATTTGCAAAATAATTATCTCAGGTATTTGGTACAGTAACAGCAAGCTAACATACCATTCCCCCTCCTATTAACAGAAATAAACTATTAATTAATATGGCATGCTTTGCATTAGAAAGATTATTAAAAGAAAGACAACTAATATGGAGTGCATGTGAATGTCTCCAGGATGGCCGTTACCATTGCTTCAATCAGCTCTCATCTGCTTTCCCTGACAGTTCTCCACTTATCCAGCTCATGTCAAAGTCCTTTAGCCTAAACCGGTTTGTACCCAAGTGGTTATGCTACAGTATTTGAGTATGGCTAGTCCCCCTACCTCGCCCCTCATTTGAAGAGTTTCTTCACTTGATTCTCGGAGCCCTGCTCTCCTCCCTTTGTTCCTCCTTTCTGAAAAGGCTCGTTTTCCGATTTCCCCTCTCTTGTAAGCCCTCAGAATGCTGGCATGCTCCAGGACTCATTCTTAGGATGCTTCTTGTCAGTTGTAGGTATTATTTATAAGTTCACAACTCTTGTCTGGGTGTCTAGCCTGACCTCTCTTCTGTATTTCCCACATATTTCTAAAGCCAAGTCAAAATCTCCATTACAGGTCTAAAAATGTTCACCATAAAATGTCCAAAACTCAGCTCCTGTTCTACAGCCTGGTGATATCATCTCTGTCCTTTAAGAAAAAAAAAAGTCCTCTCTGACCAAAAACTTTAATGTGATCTTTGGCTCTTTCATTTATCACTGATAGAATTTTGTAAATTTATTCTATCATGAAAATATAAGTTCATGTTCCACTCTGTCCACTCTTGGACAAAACACCATCATTTAGTCCCTGGATTATTACTTTTTATTTGATTCTCTACATCTATCCTTACCCAACTAACCAGTTTGTGTGGTGTCCTTTCAGAGTTTTGTGCTCAATTATGTAATTCATCTGCTCTAAATGGTTTCCTACTCCACTTCAAATGTAAATCTAAACAGTAGGCTACTGATGCAGCTCAGGGGTAGAGTGCTTACCTAGCATGTGCAGGGTCCTGGGAATAATATCTACCATTCCCATATATACATACCTACGTGCATACATCAAACCAAATAATGATGAGGCTTTGGGAACAATTCCTAAATAAATAAGTACACAAATAAGTAAGTAAAACCAAGTAATAACCAACAAGGTCACATATGATTTGACTGCACCTGTGCTATATGTTCTGAGTCTTCTTCTTCCCAACTCTCCCTGTTCAAGAGTGCCCTAGCTGCAAAGCCTCTGCTGTTGCTCTCTGCCTGGAAAGTTCTTCCCTTACATATGTATATATTTCATACCCTCGTTTCTTAGTCTCTAATCAACTGTACTTGCTTTGTCTTGGGCCTTGGTGATAACTATAATAAAATCACTGCCTACACACCCAGAAGTTTTTATTTCCATTCTCAGCTTTATTTTTCTCCATGGTTATTATCATAATCTGATATGTGATGTATTTTAAGTAGGTATTTGTTTAATATTTGGCTCATTCCAATAAATCACAAGCTCTGAGAACACATGCATTTCTTTGCTTTTTTAACTTTATTTCCAAGGCCTAAATTAATGCTTGACACACAGAAAGTATTCAAAGGCTATATTGAATGAATGAGTGAATGCTATTCTCAATCTACCAACAGACTTAAAATTCACAAGTAGAGAGTCACGGAACTCTTTTATAAAAAGATAAAGAAATTAAATCTAATGATTTATCAGTGCAGAATAGATAATAGATAGATAGGCTCATAAGTGACCAAATTTTATTGACCTGGTTAATTTTATAATACAGTATCTTCAAACCAAAAATGTTCCGATTCAGTGTGGAGACAGAATACATGAGCTATGAAAAGCAATATAATTCTATGACTTTAGTTCTGACAGGCTGGTCCAGAAAATAGACTCAAGTATTTTAAAGTTAGAAACCAGCCAATCCACTGCAGGTTGAGGCAAAGATCATCACCAAGAGAGTTCATACAGTTTTTCCAACTTAAAAGGAACCTGACTCTTGAGTGCAGTTCCATTTTTACCAAACTGTGCTGCTTTTCCAACATGAACAACCTTTTTAAACCTTTTACATCTGGTGAGCTACCTTGACTCCTTATCATCCTTTTAATAAGAATCTTCTTTGCTTTATTTTTCATACTTTCCTTCTTTTAATATTGTTAAAAGTTGTACCAGGCCCATAATGAATGATACACACTAACCCTTACAAGCTGAGGGAGGCTACTCATTTTAACGAAAGCTAAATAACATATATAAATAGCTCTCCATGGATTTGAAAAGTTGCCCTGCATTTTGTACTTGATCTTAATATGAAGAAGGAAAGATAAGTAGGTGACCTATAATTTCAGAAGATACAGAAGGTAGAGAACGGAGCAATTGTTGAACTATTTTTAGTTTAATAAGAATAATGAAAAATAATATGATGTCAATAATAGAGTCAATGCAGGGATGAAAATAAATTTGTTTACAGAACTATAAGCCAAATAGGTGAGAGAATACAATAGAAGAGTAAGCATAAATTAACTTATTTATCATTGAGGTTGGAAATCTTGAATGGCTGTTTTTACTGCAGAGGTCTTGTAATTTCTATAAAACCTTCCTGTGATAATTGAAGGAAAAGCAAACAGGAAATGAATGCAACTGAAGAGAAATGTGTAATAAAGCATCAGATGTTATGTTGGCATCTCTAATAACAGGAATTATTATTTAGCAAAAGTTAGAAGATTCAGGAATAATGATCTTTTGCTAATGATTCTGATGGATAAAATGCAAGCTTTACACAATGATGAGAAGCAGTTTCTACCTTAAAGTTGTGACTAGGGACACAAATAGCTTTTTCTAAATAATTATTTTAATAGATTGAGAATATATTTTTTTCATTCTTGTATTGGCTGTATTGAAATATAACATATATCACACATTTCATTCATTTAAGAAAATAAACCAGACACAAGCTTTAACTATTAAATAATCTCTCTTATATGAGTAACCCAAACTATAAATAAATCAAAAAGCCAAATAAAAGGCAGAGAATAGGAAACAGAAAAATCAATCATTTACAAAAGAAAAGAGGCCCAAGAGATGTAGGATATTGGAGGGAGAGGGGGTGAAGATGAAAAACTAATTAAAATGTGTTATGAAAATGTACCAACTTTCCACCGTGAATGTAATCATTATGTGTTGCAAACACGTACTAATAAGAAAAGTTTTTAAAATGCATAATTTACTGGTACTTAGTATAGTCATCAATATGTGTGATCTTCACTGCAGTCAATGTGGTAATATTTAAATAACCTCATATGCCCTGTACAGTTTAGCTATCAACTCCCTATTCTTCCGATTTCTCAACCTGTAACAGCAACTACTTGTTTCTATACACAAGGGATGATTGAAAAATATGATGAATGTTTAATTTTTTTTTCAAATTTTAGTAAAAGCCCCCTTCAGAATTCTCTGATTTGCTTCAATCACACTTATCCCATCATTCTTGGCTCTTTTTGTAGCAGCCCTAGAAATCCTCTTTCATGCCTTTATGAGGTACGATTTTTAAAAAAAATGGTGACTGCCGCTGCCCTGTGCCATCCGACAGAAAAAAAAAAAAAAAAAAAA
>NW_022900922.1:19623088-19628352 GCF_012274545.1 Fukomys damarensis
CCCAAAAAAAAAAAAAAAAAAAAAAAAGGCTCACAAAAACATTATGCATCTTCATTCACCTTATTCACCAGATGTTACAGTGTGCAACTTCTGACTCTTCTCCAAAAGCATGATGACCACGGATGGCAAACATTTTGAATAGATCCAGGACAATGAAACAACCAGGACAGCCGAGTTAACGACACTCACAAAAGAAGCCTTCCAGAACTGCTCCAGAAAGTGGCAAAAAGGATGGTATAAATGTATTTGAAGCACGCAGTATTTTGAGGGGGAATTAGAAGGAAAGTGTCTTTTACTGTAATTTCTTTTTAATTTCAATATTCACCATATATTTCAATCATAATGTGTATTTGTCTATTCTAGACATTTAATATTAATATAATTATATAACATCATCCTAGTGACTGATTTTTTTCACTTACTATGTTGTCAGGCTTCATCCAAATTCTGACGTGTGTCCATTCATGTTGGGAAAATATCCCATGTTATATGTTTAGTGTGTCCTATTTTTATGCATTCATCCAATGTAGGACACTTGAGGAGTTTCTGTATTTGGCTACTATGAACAACACTACCATAAATATCCATGTATAAGTCTTCCTGTGGATGTAAGATTTTTATTTCTCTTAAGTACATACCCTTAGAATGGAATTGTTAATATGGAAACTATGCTTAACCATTTGAAGAACTGCCAGACTGATTTACAAAGTGGCTGCATGATTTTCAGTTATTCCCAAAAGTTTATGAAGATGTGGACTTTTACGTATCCCTGTCCACACATATTATCTGACTTTGTGATTCTAGCCACACTGGTGCTTGTGAATTTATAGCTCCCTCAGGTTTTGATTTGCATTTCTCAGATCACTAACGAGGCCAACCACTTTTTCTTGTGCTTATTGAACGTTTGTATATGTGTCTAGGCAAAATATCAATTCAGTTCCCTTGCCAACTTTTAAATTGGGCTTGTCTTTTTATTTTTAAGTTGTATAAGTATTTTTTGTACCTTAGACACAAATCCCTTATCAGATAAAAGAATTGCAAATATTTTCTCCCATTTATGAGTTAACTTTTAATTCTCCTATCTCTCTTTTGAAGAATAAAGGTTTGTAAATTTTGAACCACAGCATTTGCCTATATTTAGGAGACACAGTAATGCAGTTTTATTCATGTATACGTTGTATAGATTTTATAAATTACAGTTTGTTTTTCAACTGTTATTTTTGGTTTGGGTGCCATGTTTAAGAATCCATTGCTAAATCTGATACATAAAGACTTATCCTTGCCTTTTCATTCTAACATTTAGGTCTTCATTTGAGTTAGTTTTGTATATTGGGAAAGGCTGTGTCCTTTTGTTGCATGAAGTTATCCAACTGTCCCACAGCCCTCACTGAAAAGCCTGTTCTTTCTGTTCCTAAGTAGTCTAAGTAACCACGTTTAAAAATCACTTTTTTTATTTCTGTCATCTACTTTGTGTATTTGTATCTATGCCCTTATGCCAGGACCATACAATCTTGATTATTGCTGCTTCTAAATTTTGAAATCAGAAAATCAGGAAAGTAGTCACTGACATTATTCATTTTCAAGATTGTACCAGCTACTCTGGATCCCTTGCAATTCCATGTGAATTTTAGAATCAGTTTATCAACTTCTACAGAGCAGTCAGCTGGGATCCTGCAGGGATTACATTTAATCTGTAGATGATTTTGGGGGTAGTGTTATTGTCTTAACAATATTAAGTGTTCTGACTCATGAAAATGAGTATTTATACATTTATTATGCATTCTTTAATTACTTTCAAAATACTCCCTTAGTTTTAAAAGCACAAAGTTTGTGCTTATTCTATAAATTTAAATTTATTGCTAAATATTTTATTGTTTTGGTTGCTATTGCAAATGGAATTTAAAAATTTTTAACTTTGTATTGTTCCATTCAAATATATGGAAGTAAAATTCATTTTTGCATTTTGATCTTGTAACATATAACCCTGCTGAACTACTATATTACTACTTTATTAGTGGACCCCTTAGAATTTTCTACATAGCAGAACTTCTAATCTGCTAATATAGATGATTTTACTTCTTCCTTTCCAAACTTGATGCATTTTATTTTTCTTTCCTACTTGCCCTGACTGAAACCTGAAGTACGACTTTGAATAGAAGTAGTGTGAATGGCTATCCTTGTCTTGCACCTGATCTTAGAAGGAATGCAACTGTCTTTCACCATTAAATATGATGTTAGCTGGAAGATTGTTGTGGCTTCCATTCATTAGGCGAGAAAGACTGTCATTGCCTAATTTCGGTATCTCAGTAAATCATTAGGTGTTGATGGATGTCAATGGATCATTAATTAGTAAGCTAACTGATTAATCAGCATTAGCTTAATCATAAACTGCTTAGAAATGTAAGAAAACCCACACAGAAAATATTCTTCAGGAGGCACTCACCTGTGATGAACCTAAGATGAGTGCTTCTATTGTCACCTTTTATTCTCGGTCTCACTTTAGAATATCAAGTATTAATGAACCAGTTTATGGACCTGTTCTCCCCTGCGTATTTCCAACTTTCTCTCCCATCTTCTCTATGCAGAGGTAATTATTGTCACAAATTCTATTTCCTACTGAATAAGTATATTATATATTATATATTACATATATGGCACTATACACAGAGGTAATTATTTCCAAAATATAGCAGTAGCTTATGTGTTATTCCATTTATAAGTACTTTCAATCTTTTTGCAACTTGCTCTTTTGTGCATTCTTGTAGCCAGATCTATTCTGTGTGATTTGTACAGCCCCTACTGCGCACACAGGCAGGGTAGATTCCAATACTCTGCTTTCCTCTATCTAATATCCCTGGAGGTTTTTCTTTTTGCTTGTCAATTTCAAATTATATTACAATTATTTTTTAACACTTGAATTATTTCCAGTTTTATCTTTTAGCTGTGCTTTGTTTAAATTTGACTGTAATTGTGTTTCTAATCCAGCTATTAACAATGGCTTTTATGTTCAGAATTGCTTGACCTCTATATATAAAATAAAAAATATCTAGTTGTTGTCTACACACTTTTTTTGTTGCCAGATGACTTCAGAATCTTTTCCCTGTTATTTTCATTATTTATAAACTCATCATATTTTTACTGTATTTATTTTGGTGAAGCATTTAAATATTTGACAGTTGATAGAATATGATATCAGATTATTTTTTCTTTTAAATTCTATGGAATTTAGAGCAACCTGTTCAAATTTTGATTATAGATACATGTGTGCATATGTATATATGGAGGCATATCTTGTAGCTTATTTTTTAAAGAATGGGCATCTATATGATTCTGAGATTTAATATTTATGAATATTCATACATAGTGTATTTCTCCAAGCATAAATCCCCGCATATATTTTGGTAATATTCCTCTTCTATTTAGGTCTTCAAACTATATATTTTTGCTTTTCAATATTTTTAGGAGCTTAAAATTGTGTCTTCTGTTGTTAACTTTTGTTTTGATTGTTAATTTTAATACTATATATTTTCTATTATTCTCTCTAATGGCTCAATGTAGGTGCACTGGAAACTTACTTATTATTGTATAAGGCTTTTCTAAGGAGTAAATTTACAGAGCTCTTATTTGTTTTAATAAATTATGAATATATTTTCTATGTAGGGTACTACATATTTACAAATAATGTATTTTGAATATATCAGTTCTACATGTTTATGTTTATAACTTTTCCTCAGCCCACTGGTCATGATCACTATTATAATGCTCCGTGTTGGTAGAAATACTCCTTGTTTTCTTTTAAATTAAATGGGAATATCTCTGTCAGACTAAAATATTTATTACAGATTTTGAAATTGTCCTGTAAAGCTATAAAAAATCTATTCTATTTCAATTTTGCTAATTTTTTAGTATTTATTTATTACTATTATCAGTGGATTGTTTTTTACTTTTTTAAATTGATTAACTTCAGATAACAATGCTATCATTATTTTCTTATTCAATTATTTTTGTAATCCTAGGGACTATACCAAAATTTAAATACTCTAGTGGATTCAGTTTGTCTGTATTGATGATCTTTAATCCATTTTTAATGGGAATGTCTATTCAAAATTTTATCTTTTTTCAGTTTGGCAATTTTCATAAATAGGAATTTAAATCCTGATAATTTGGTAAGACTATTACTTTTAAAAGAGTAGGAACTTTTTTTTCACCATGAATTCTTTCACTTTTAATAGTTTTTGGTTGTTTTTTGTTTTTTTGTTTTTTTTTTTCCATACAGGAACACCAAAGTGAGTCTTTATTTTAACAGAGTGTGGTCTGCAATATAGGGGATCAGTACAGCAAAAGGAGTTTCCTCAGATTAAGCAAGAGGAGTGGCTGGAATATGCTGATTATAGCACAGCTTCAGGCTTATGTAGGTGAAGGCCAGTGCTGAAACCAGTGAATTTTCTAGAAGGTTTCTGTGAGGGCTGGGTATGCAAATAAGGTGCCCACATCCCTCCCTCCTGATGTTATACATGCCAGGATGTATAAGGGATGGTCTATCCCTTTTTCAGTGTTTTTTTTTTTAATAAAGTTTCTGTTTATGCTTGATTAAATTTTAGTCATTTTAAAAAATTGCATATTCCATGAAGTTTTTAAAAGTGTACTGATGATCAATTTAATATATCTTTATATTTTAATAGCTAATATTTGCTCTATTTTAGTATTTAGTATTTGTTAGTATTTAGTAACTACTATCTATCCTAATGCAATATGTTTGTACTTTCCCTTTCCTGATTAATGTTTTGAGAGAGGTATTTTTTATATCTGAATCTCAAAGATTTAGTTTTGAATTTGTTGGTCATATATTTTCATTTATCACAGTCTGCCCTTATGTTTATTATAGTCTTCCTTTTAATTGTTTAACATTTTCAATATGCAGCACTGTGATTTGAGAAATGAGCAAGTATTTCAATGATTTTTATTACATAATAAATATATTTATAGTTATAAATTTATCTCTAGTGGCATATAATATATTTTAAGTGTAAAATATTCAATGGGGCACATAACTGAATATTATGATGTACAAATATATATGATTCTAAATGACTCGGCTCACAGTTTATTTCATAGTACATATAATTAATAGATTATATAGTAGTATAATAAACATGAAATGGTATCATAAATATAAAACTAATAATAAAAACAACATATATACATTTTGTGTTCTAATTCTTTTCAATTCTCACAAACTCCTTTTTTTTTTTTTTTTTTTTTTT
>NW_022900922.1:19628476-19644702 GCF_012274545.1 Fukomys damarensis
TTTTTTTTTTTTTTTTTTTTTGGTACCAGGGATCAAACTCAGGTCCTTGTGAGGCAGGTGGTGGCACCACTGAGCTAAATCTCCAGTACAAAAATCCAAGAGTACATTTACATGGATGTTTCAGTATTTTGGGGAGGTAGGGTATGGGGGATTGAACTCAGGACCTTGCATTTGCATGGCAGGTAGAGGCACTACTGAGCTAAATCCCTGGCATGAACTCTTTTTTAATATTAATTTTTATATTAGTGACATCTTTTTAGATAATATTTATTAATAACTGATTTTTAAAATTTTTAGGAAATAGTAAGTAGATTTCAGATTAATTTTCCTTTTAAAAATCAATTTTATCAAGGCTTAATTTAAATGCCCTGAAATGCATCTATTATAAGGTTATAGTTCAACAAGTTATGATGAATTTGCATACCCATGTAATTACCACTCAATCAAGGTATAGAATATTGGGTTAGAGATGTAGCCCCAGACAGCATTTGCTTTGTACTCACAAGGCCCTAAGTCTGATTCCCAGCTTTGCACACACATAAAAAAAGAACGAAAAAGAAAGGGAAAAAATGAAAGGAGGTAAGAAAGAAAGAAATAAGGAAAGAAGAGAGGGAGAGAGGGAGGGAGGGAGGGAGCGAGAGACAAAGAAAAGAAAAGATGCCCTTCCCTCCTGAAGTTTTCCTCATTTCTTTCTTAGGCAGTACTTTCAATTCCAGAGTACCATATATCAGTAGCTTGTGTATGTGGATTTTTTGTTTTGTTTCATCTTGTTTGTTTATTTTAATTGTGTAATTGGTTTTGTCTTTTCTAGAATAGGGTGCAAATTCAATAAGCCAACAACCTATACTCTTGCGGTAAATGTATATATGTTTGAGATTCATCCATGCTACTAGGTTTATTGTAAGTTCATTTTTATGTTACTGAATATTATTGTGTTATATGAATAAAAATAAACTTGTTCAACTATTTTTTTGATGACAGACACTACAGTGATTTACAACTTTGGCTACTATAAATATACCCAGTAAGATTAACATATATGGATGTGTGTGCATGTGTGTACCTTTTATTTACCTCAGGTAGAATTCCTGGGAAGTATGTTTAGTGTTTGGGCGAGCTTGTAGAAGCAGCCAAGCTGTGCTCTAATGAATTCAATCATTTTATTCTCACCAAAACTGTTCTGCTTCTTCATGATTACTTGGCATTTTCAGTGATTCAGTGGGGCTGTGTGTTGGATAAAACTTGAAGAAAATCCTGGAGAAGATGACAAAGTCTGTGTGCATCCACAGGAGCAGCTTTGCAGGCAAGGAAAGCAGCCTCTGAAGACGTCTGGCGCACAGGAAGTGAGGACCGTTCAGGGTGGGGTGCTCTAGGGTATGTGAGGGCTTGGGCTTTACAGTGACAGCAGCAAGTGTTATAAGATCTGGGGAGTGACATGTGTAATCTGGCTGAGGGGCGCTCTGTGGGGTACACAGAAGGGCAGGGAGACAGGTGGAGTTGCAGTTCTGTGGGCAAGAAAAATGCCAGCTGAGATTAAAGTGGAGCCAAAGGCAGCTGGGGAAAGGCAGGACTTTCTGAATATCTGAAGGAGCCAGCTAATCGTCCCAGGGAAACTGCAAGGTGAGTACAAGAGAAAGGAGCGTCAAGAATCATTTGAGATTTTCCCCCTAAGCAACTAATTTGCACATAGAGTACACGTGAAGCAAATCAAGGATGAAAATGAGATCTGTTCCCAGACTTCAAGAAGAAATCCAAGTGAATGTATTGAGTAGGAATTGCATTTATGGATGTAGGGTTTGGAGCAGAGGTTCCAATCAGTGGGTTTATTGGTGGATGCTGGCTTTAAAGCCACAAAACAACCTTACTGCTTTACTCTATGTTCAAGATTAACTGATTGGTTTTTTTTCTTTCTATTCTTTTTCTCTCTCTGAACATTACACTTTGGAACCACTCTAGTTGCTGTGCCACTTGATAGAAACATGTATACTCTTTAGTAATTCATCAGCAATTACTTCTGTTGACATCCCATCCCCGCTGTTCCTCGTGGTATCTTTCTCCATCTGAAAAGCAGACACCAAGAATAAAATGACACCTGACAACCTTGCCAACTCAGCACATCCAGAGGTGATGTGTGTCTGACTCAGGGAATGTGCATCATACTGACAGGGTGAGAATGCGGCTGAGAAATCTGATCATCATAATCTGCAATTTTTAGAGCTTTAAAAATAATTATAAAAATGGATTTAAATGCAGTATATTTTTTGGCTGGTTACAACGTTGCTTCCTTCCAACTCGGAACTTGTTGAGGCAACTTAACCACCTTGTGCTCAAGGGAACACTACCTCTTTGAAAGCATCCCATGCCCTGACACGTGAAGCGAATACCCCGAGAAGTACGTTTGTTGAATTGAATCTAAAGCAACAGCGTAATGAAAGCTCAGGGTAGTTAACTATCCAATACAAAGTCAGTGCTTGTCTAGGATACTTGGACTGAAATAGGTTCTTGCATAAATTTCTCATTAGTGATATTATTCTAGGTTCATATGTATATATTTGATGATGCAAAGAGTCTTAGTGATGTCACATTTTTTGCTTTCCCACCTTCCCTTGTTTGGAGTTACAGGCAACTGGCTGTAGCAAGGTGACTGGAGATTTCTTTGTTATTCAGCTATACCTGTTGGCTTTGCTCTTGTTCAATACATGCTCTATTAGCAATCAATAGCTATTCAAACTTGGTTGTTCTTTTGTACTCTACAGACTTGAAACAACATTTCCAACTGCTTTTTAGTCAATTAAAGAAAGTTGCACCCTTCATTCTACAATTTGGGAAGAACAAAGCAAACCTCTTCTAATAAAAGTGAAACAGTATGCTTCTCTCAGCAGAGGCACATGCAAAAATCCACCAAAACTCTTGTGCTATCGTTGTGGTATTTAAATTAGAGCTCTCAATTTTAATCTAATTTTGGTATTTGTTTTTATCATGGCTGACAGAAAGCTTGGAAACAGAGTTGCTAATTTACAGTTTTACCTCTTGGCTTATCTCCTCTTGTAGAAAACACCAAAACATATGTTCATCTCTGCAAAGTGGGGTGTGTTTCTGCTCTGCTTCACTTTGCTTCTTGTTTTGTAACAATTGTCAGTTCACAAAAACGTGGCAAGGTAGTAAATGTGCCCTTAATCTAATTTCACCCAGTGGTAACTTCCTACAAAACTGCACCACAATATCTAAACCAGGGGTGTGATGTGGGGGCAATGTTTGAATATTTGTCCCAGTGTCATTATCATTTTATTCACGTGAGCAAATTTATGTAACCATGGGGTCTGCATTTTTATGAGATGTGTGAGCATAGTTTTTTGTTTTTTTTTTTTAAGTTAAAGTGTGACTGTTCAAGCATGCAAATCAGGGCTATCCCTTAAAATTATTACCTAAAGCAATCTGTATTCTTTCAATATGGATATTGTGTTTGGAATGATTGCAAAACTCTCTTCTAAAATATACTTCATTTGTAAAAATAGGTAAATTAATAATTAAACTCACCTATATCATTAATTCTGGACAGAAGTCTTACAATATTCCCTTCTTAAGGATGTACCATTTCCCCAGCTAAATCCTTTTTTTTTTCTTAAATTTAAAATGGCTATTGTGGCCTTCCCTCTCTCTGCAAACTGTTTTGCCTCATGCTTCTTAGACAGTCTAAGACACTGAGACATAAAGTCTTTCAATTTCCCATCAACCCTTGTGCAGGGCAGACACCAACCCACTTCCTGTCCAAACAACTCTCATCTTTCATTCTCAACAATGGCTAGAGAGAGAGAGAGAGAGAGAGAGAGAGAGAGATAGAGAGAGCGCAGGAGGGAGAGAGAAAGGAACCCTTGGCCCACTCTTTCCTTTCCTGGCCTGTGTTCTCTGCAAACTTTGCCTACTTTGCACATCCAAGGCACCCAGTTCTGCTTCACTAAAAATAGATTCCTCTGAAATTGAAAGGACATAATAGTTTAATTGTAAAATGAAGTGCTTTTCAAAATAGGAATCTATAAAATTTGTGTATTAGTGCCTATTGTTCAGTCATGTAGCTAGCAGCTCTTGCTACATGGTACCCTAGCCTCAGAAGTAAAATGTACATTACATGTTCCTCACAAGCTTAATAAGACACAATGGCCATGAAGTCTCTCCTTGTGAAATCCCATGGATAGAATGTTTACCTGTAACATAGAATACTGCAAGAATGTTCAACCAACAGTTTATATCCAGCAAGGGAGCTTGATAAAGCCTCTAAGTGATTTTGAAAATCAGTTTTATTTTACTAATATTTGAACACATATATTTCGTGGTGAAATATGCACTTCCATCATAGAGACATTTTAAGTGATATTTGACTATTTTTCACCATGCAATTTGAGTACTTTCATTATGCAGAAGTTTCATACATTTCAATATTTTGAATAACCAAAAACAGAATATTTGACTTGTGTAAACTTATCCTGTGTACATACTTTCCTAGAGTAAGCCTGCCTATTTTAGTGACCCAATTAGAAATATGCTGAAACAATCAAGTATAATTTTGAGGTTGAGGGCTGCATAAGTAGTAGCAATGCTGAGCTGGTAGTGGTGTTTGCCTTGAGATTGCCCCCATTTCCCAGGCAGGTGCTGTTCAAAATTTAAGCTACCTCAGGCTAAAACCTGTTAAATCCATTGTCAGTTCATTTGCAAATTCTTCTCTCTGCCTAACCTGGCAATGTTTGAATTTGCTAATCCATTTAGTCAGCAGTTCACTGCGGTATTTTTGCTTACCCTGGATAAATTGAAAATTGTGTACTCTTCCAAATTCCATTCTTTGACTCAAACACCACAATGGTCATTTTATATTTGGTTCTCAGTAATATTTTGCATTTTTGTATTCGGGAGTGGCCCACCTGATCTGTTTCTGAGGTAAAGTGAGCATCCACTGATTCAATAGTAATTACCATTCTCGTCAAACTCGGAGTACAGTAGTGGAATTCCAGTTAAATGAGTACAAAGCCACCTATTTAGAGGTTTCTGGAGTACTGATATAGTGACAAGAATCATTTCTTCTCTAGTTTCTCAGAGACATTATAATGAAGTTTCCTGGTTGGAATAGTGTAGAAAATGTATTTTGCACTATTTAGGAAAGATAATTATTGTAGGTGCCAATGTGAACAAATGGAATTCACATCCTCTTGCCTCTAAGTCAGCAAAATATGAAGGAGTAGATTGTATTAAAATAATTCCCTCTTTCACAATCATCTATTGCAGCTGCTGAGTTAATGTTGTCCATTAGCTTTCCAGAGTAATTAGTATTTTAATAAAGGTGTGATGCCTGGTAGAGTTCGTACTAACTCAGTTGATAAATGCTGCTTTTAAAAAAAAAATTCATGATCACCCCATCAACGTGTTGATATACATTGTCCACTGTCTTATCGTCTGCTGAACTGCATGGCATAATCTAATAATTCAGAAAAAATGATAATAGCTTTGGATTAATAGATATTAATGACATTGAATTTAGCATACTTTAGGAAAAGGGGATCTTAGATGAACACCGTGTTGAGAGGTAAAAATAAAAGCTCCAGTAGTAGTAAATAATACTAATTTTTATAAAGGCAGAATTGTCTTATCTTGATCTAATTATCCATAGGTGAAAAATTCAATAAATCCTTTGGACAATAAAAAATGAATGTTTCCTAATTGGTCTTTATTTCTATTATGGCTTCCTTCTTTTCAGCACAGAAGCAAATATGATTCTTTTCACACAATCTTAGGGTCATTTTACTCTGTTGCTCAAAACTGACTGCACACTCCATTCTGAATTAAAACCAAGTCATCCAATATCCTACATGAACCATTTTGAAGGGATTCCTATTATTCTCTGGACTTTTCTCACACTCCTCTCCTCTTGAGGGACTTTCCTCTGGCCTAGAGCACTTGCACTGGCCGTTTTCTGAGCTTGCAATAGTCTTCCCCCCTGCATTTGCATAGCAACGCTTTCAAGTCCTTTCATCTTTCCTATCGCTTAATGTGAAACAGATGACACTTTATTGAAAATTAGACTCCCACCTTGAGAGGCCAGTTCTCTTTCATTTTTCTTTCTCCAGTTTGTTCCTATAGCCCTTATGATTAGCATACTCTGTATTTATCAAGCTATTTAGTAATCAAGAATTTCCAAGCATTTATTCTAACTGCCATGTCACAGCTCAGCCCTTGACAATCCCTGAGTAACTTCATTTTGATCCTAACATCCTCAAGTTTGCCATACCTCATAACTCAGATTTATATTACTAGCCCAGACCTCCTGTCAAATCCATGGCCCCACAGGCCCAAGGTGTCCCAAAATGCAGTTCATGCTCTCTTCAAGGTAGGTTTTCTTATTAGAGCTGAAACTTAGTAAATGGCCTTTCCATTCACTGAGTTGTGTAGTTACAATCTATGAGTCATCATTGACTCTCTGAACTCAACCTACTCTCATACCTAGTCATTTAACCCCACTTCTTATTCATTTCACCTCTGAGAGTCAAACAATGGGCTCTCTCCAGCTTTTCTATCTCTATTGCTGGAAATCTGAATGAATGTTAGTGAATCCCCCCTATCTCAGACCAAGTCCTTCTATTTATATCAAACTTTGATAGAACCTCCTGTAAAGCTTTGAAATGCATTTATATATACTATAACCAAACTTACACACATTTTAAAAAATATTTGAATGAAATATGAATTATACATGTAATGGAAAATAAATTACATGAAATTAATATACAGTTTAAAGTACAAATGCCAAGCACATCTAAACCAGAAGACCTAACAATGTGAGCAGAAGTGCGCACCTTCCTAAAGTGTCTCTGCAAATCTGACAGCTGCGAAGCTGTACAGGGGCACTGTATTGGAGTCAAACACTTAGGAGCAACATTACACTCACTGGTATGATTTTCAAGGAAGCCAAATTTCTCTACCTAAATCAGAACTAGTTATTTAACCCTAATTGGACTGCACCATCCGTGTTAATTGGTTGCTACAAAGAAATAACCGGAAGGAAGCTACAGATAGATGATCGATAGATAGACAGAGTTTTTTTAAGGATTTTTTTTTTGTGATTTTTTGTAGGCTCAGAAGCCCTAATATCTACCTTCAGCCAGCTGGAGTCAGGAGAGTTGGCACTGTAGCTCCAGTCTGAGAGCCAGCAGAGTTGAGATCCAAGAAGATTCACATGTTTCTGTGTGAATTTGAAGGCAGTAGAGACTAGTGTCCCGAGTCAAAGCAGATGAGCAGAGGAGTTTCAGCCTACCCCAATGAGGGACAGCTTTCTATTGTGTTCAGGACATCAAAGGCCTGGTCATATTAGGGAAAGTAATGGAGTTTACTCTGTGTACTGACCCAAATCTTAATCTTACTGAAAACACTCTATCAGCACACCCTGTATAACAGTCAGATATCTCTGGGCAACAAATAGACTGGTCACACAAACACGTAAAATTATCCATCATACCATCTATTATATAAATTCTTTTATTGCCATTTCTCTTAAGACCCAGAAGTTTTGTGTCATTTTTCTGGTTATGCTATGTAACCCCTGCTGCTTTTAAGCCATATTCCACCAAATTCCACATTTCTTTGCATGCCTTACCCACACTGACATTTTCATTCTCAGCTGTGCTTGGATACTTGGATGCACATTTATCCCTCAGTGTACTCTTGGTACCACACCACTTTCCAACCTAGCTCTCAATGATAGCTTTCTAGTTTAGAGGCCATTTTGTTTTTTCTTGGAAGCTATTATTCTTTTGGAAATTTTTATTTCAGGCTTTTCTATATTGTCACTATTAAATTAAAAATATTTAATGAGTATGCAAACAATCAACTAATGTGCATGTCAGTCAATGAACCAGTGTCTAGTGATCTTAATGTGATATTGACAAGCCATCAGTTGTTGGGCTGTAGGGTGGTCTTAGTTGGGATAGTCCACGATACACTAGAGCAGAGGATAGAATAGAGCACCAAAGAATCAGTATAACCAGTGAAAGTGGCTATGATATTTCATTATTATAATTTGCTATGAGTTGCCCGCCAGTGGTTAGACCAAAGTGGAATTTACTACAGATTTTTACAGTGTTCTCTATCAGGCCTACTTTTGAAATATCTTATAGTAATACATCCAACCCCATTTCTTCTTAATATGCTTTCCACAATTACAATGCTACTCTAATTAGTAAGAGTACTTGATTTTAACTTTCCACTGCAAGACTGTAAATTTAGCAAAGGCAAGGCCTGACCTCCATTTATTCTACCAATTTAAACTTGGTACTGCCCACTGAAAATGTGTGATGTTTACTGAAATCAATCAATTTGTCCTGAAAGGATGAATGTAAATTCCTTTCATATTTTTAGGGCAAAGTACATCTTAATTTCTTTTTATTTTCTTCCTACTTTGCTTAAGCACAAAGTATTATGTCTACATTGATTTTAATCTGTACTTTCAGTAACTTTAGGATATCTCACAAGCTCAAAGCTTTAAGAGCCATGATCAAAATTACATACTAGATTGTTTAACTTCCTTCTCTCATTCTACTGTGGCTTACATAGAATATGGAAAGAAAGACTTATTTTCTTGATATAATTGCTTCAATTTTCTTATCCTCTGAGGTTTGGATAAACTCAGCTGAGAACACAACTCCTGCTTCCCTTCACACGCCATGGCAGTAGATGACCTGTGTCTCTCCCCCAGTGGCTTCGTCATGGAAGAAGAAAACACTAAGCTCCCATGACTTATGGGACTCAGATTTAAATAAGGACCAAGGCAGAATCAATTAATGACCCTAATGAGCAACTAAAAAAAAAGTTGTACAAAATAGAAAGTGTGTCTAAAGAACATTAGAAGAAATCACTAGGCCTGTAACCAAATTGAATTATGGCAACACAATTTCTAACAAATGCTTGTGATTAAGAGTCATGGCTTGTCTTTTAGTGTCATTTATACACTTTTAAAGTCTAAAATTTCCAAAACAAAAGCTGGATCTGCACTTTTCCTTGCAATTATTGTCTTGTGTGTTCATTGTTCCGTGTAGTTTATGCCTCTGTGAAATTAAATATAATTAGTTTATGGAAACTGAACAAAAGCCTAAATTCAAAGCACATTTTAAAATTAAATTCATTAATGTGGTTCACACACTCATGACCCCTATGCTGTCAACTCTACTTCTTTCTGATTAAGCCTAAAAATACATTCAGAGGGGAACACAAATAAGTTCAGTGAGAAAGTACCTTCGTTTATTGGCCACTCTGCTTTCCCCACCTTTCTGCACTTAGTGCCCTCCTCTTCCTATCCTCACCTCTCTCCGACGCAAACTGGATTTCAGACACTGTTTCAACCTTGCCTTAGCAGAGGAGTACACCTAAGGCTGCATTCATTTTTGGCTTTCAAAAACAAAATGCTAATAACTGAGAAAAAAGTGATAGAACACAAAATCAGAACAATGATTTTAATCCCTATACTCAAGATACAAATTTCTAGATGGATATTGGGAGAAAGACTGAGAAAAAGAAAGCTAGAGAAAATTTTGTGACAAAGATCCCTATACCTTACCCTCTTTCCTCATGGTCCTTAGGAATGAGAGGGCTATAAAATTCTCAGATTGGTTTGGAAATCTAAAAGCACAGAAAATGTGTGCGATCCAGCCAGAGAACATTCTAGAAAACTGGCAGGTTCTTCACACTATGCGAAAGATTTCCAGGACACCCTCGAAGAGTAAAGAAGTTTTAAAGGCCCTTTTATGACCCCAAAGACTGAGCTCTCTGGAAACTGCTTCATAATTTCAGTCTAGTAAATGAAACAAACATTTCTAATGCCTGCCAGGTAGATGGTAGCAGGCAGTTGGTGGATCGCTGGGGCTGGGGACCTCCTGTAGTCAGAAATGGGGAACACACCCCCAAGTCCCTAGGTGGGTGGAAGTCTACAGGGCAGGTGGGAATATGGCTCACCAGATGCCAGCCTGCTCTCATGATCACCAGGAACCAGGTGCCCCCAACCCTCAAGCATGACACCATGGCAGCTCCCGGAAAGCAGACGGCATGAAAAGAAAATGCGAGTGAACTGCAGTGTGCACTTTCCAACCACAGAACATAAGTACAGACTAGGAGTTAATGTAAGGAAAAATATTATTCCTTACACCTCAGAGCCTTGGAGTCTGATTTCCAGCCCTAGGGGAATGGCATTAACCAGCTCCTGCCTCAAACTCTCATCTGTATGAGACTATCAAGACTTAGTAACAGTTTTGACTTTCATGTGGTCAGCCATTATAAAAGACAGTACAAGTTTTTAAGAAAAAAACCCAAAGAGCTGAAGTTCGCAAAGCACCATCCTATCACCTGCTCATTCTGCTTGCTGTACTTGCTGAGACTTGGGGCAGTTTCCTTTGGATGCAGAAATGGGTACCCAGGGGATCCTGACATTCCTAATTAAATTAAATTAGGTAATTCAATTCATGATATGAATATATTATAGATTAATTTATTTATTAGATGAATTTAATTCTTAAAAATCTCCCTTTGTGCATATGTTTTTAACTATAATTATAATTTTTTTCAATACATTATCAGAGGTGTTCTAATCACGTGGCATCTTACATTCTGTAGCTCTGTATTTATACTCTTCCTTTTACATGGAGGACAGTTTCCTTCTTTAATAAAATTGAAGGAATAACTCTTAGAAATATCTCCCAAATGGGTACTAAATACCAATCAGATGAGAGAAATAAATTCTGGTTTCTACTGCACAATAAGTTGATTGTGCACAACCATAAAAAATGTACTGAATTTAAAAGAAAAGCCAGAAGAAAAGATTTTGAATGATTTACTTTAACAAAAAATGCACATTTGAGGGAATGGATATGATTACTCTGATTTGGATATTGCACAGTGTATACTTCTTGTAAAAATCACATTACTTGGTATACCTTGAATTTGTACAATTATCATGTCAATTTAAAAGTCAAATATCCTATCCAAGGGCATCCTATTCTCACTGGTGCAATGAGTTTTCTAAACATGTGTCTGTGTTGGTGTTTCTCCCAGCATATTTCCTGGTTGCTCAGAGTCACATGGAAGGAACTACATTCCTAAAGGCTTCGACAGCATCTCCAGGCCATCGGAAACCCAAACCCCACCGCCTTACACTTGTCCCCAGCACAGGCACCAGCCCCCTCCCCAAGACGCGTGTGAGGGGCGAGACGCCTCTGCCTGTCGCTGAGGTGAATGGGCCCCTTGAGATCTTGCCCAGCGTGAGTAAGCTGAGATCCCAGGGCTGGTCTGCCGCCAAGAGAGCAGACTGCAGCCTGGGATCCTGAGCGCGAGCTCAGCCCCGGCAAGTTCACGGCCAGCTCTGTTTATAGTCTCCTGGCATATGCCTCTGTTGTGTTTGTTTATAAAGGGCCAAGGCTCAGTGTATTGTGCACCAAATGATGTACTGTAGAGTTTCCCAGGATAAATGAAATATGTCCATTTTGTCCCATCTGGATGTCGTTATTTTTTTTTTCTTTCCACGATTAGCATTTTGGCAGTTTTCACTCCTCCGTTCTGCTTTTCTATGTGCCCAGGGGAGATGAAGAGTTGAGTTCTTTCCAAACTCAGGGTAACTCTGTGTGGGGGGAACTGCAGCTGAAAGAGAGCTTTCTTTAGGGCAGATTCTCCACGGCAGGAAGCAGAGGTTGTGACTGGGATTGGAGGCAGCGAAAACGCCGTGAGCTCGAGGCTAGTGTGAGTCCCAAAGTGAGGAAATGTTCTTCCCAGATGACTGTCAGCACGCAGGAGGTTTGTGGACTCCGGGAACCAGCTGAGTCTGTGAAATTCCCCACATACAGCAGAGCTGAGCTGCAGAAAGGGGCCCTGGTCTCAGTCATGAATTTATTCTCCTGGAGATAAAAACCCCGCCAACCTGTTCTTTTGACACCTTGTTAATTTATGATGCAACAAAAACACAACCAAGCAGAAGTCGATTGTAAAGGATAACCAACGTGGCTTAAAATAAGCTGTAGGAGACCCAAGGTCTGTTTTTCATTTGGGGCGAGCAAAACCAAACAGTTCTCAAGAAGTCCCAGTGCCCCTGAGTTTATGTGCTTGTGCATTGGTGAAAGCTGTCTATAGTCCCTTTTATTTTTTGATTTAGACAACGACCTGCAGTTCATATTTTTAGGTGAGACCTTATATTCAAATTCAAGTTACCTTGTTATTTTGTGTCACACTGTTTTTCTTTTCATATTTTCATTTGTGTTTACAGAATTAAACTTTTGATTGCTTTAGAGAAATTCATTTAAGTATGTAGAATTAAGAAATTAGAACAAGTTTATGATAAATAAGCTTCGTGTTATATCCAAAGTAAGAAAGAAAATAAAGAAATGGAAATGTTAAAAATTTGTGCCCCAGATTTTAGTTACCGGAATAATTTTATTATGTTAATGTTTTTACAATTAAATGCATAAAACCTTGGTTTCCAAGCATAATTTGTTACAGAAACAAGTTTGTAATCCGAGGCATCTATATCTCAAAGTAAATTTCTCCATATGAAATAATGGAAACTCATCTGGTCCATTTCATAACCCCAGAATGCTCATATAAAATGATTACAATACTGTTGTATAATATAAAACAATAAAGAAGTAAAAAATATAAAGAAAAATGAACAAATTAAGCTGCACTTAACTTTGAAAACCTTTGTGGCTGGTATAAGAGAGACCAGAGAGGAGGGTTATAGGGGAGGAGGACTTTCACTGTCACTCTCAGAATCACTGCTGTCAATGGGCTCAATGGGATCTCTTTCTCTTCGTGAAATTTTACCAAGGGACTTATCCAAAGACACTTGCTTTCGCCAGCTTTCCAGGATTTCCCAGAAATATGACATTGCAAGCAACCGTGCACAGAGGGGGGTGGGAGGGGACCATTGGCTCAGTCATGGCCCTGTGACATTCTGCATTACTGACTACACCTATTGCAAGACATCACTCACTTATCGAGTTAAACTGCATTAGAAATGTTTGTTTGTCCTGCAGAACATTCACCAGACAAGTTGTTCACAATCTGAAGTTTTACTACATTAACACAATATGAAAAGAGCAAATTTCCTGTGCATCTTTACAGAGGAATCTGCCATAACAAGTGATAAACTATTTTATTCCAAGCCAAACCCAAAATTGTTCACTTAAAGCTTTGTTCTGATTATTATGCTGTTTTTATAATTACTAAAGCTACCATTGGTACAAATTCTGTTTACATCTATTTTTCTGTTTATCTATATTTATATCTAGCTTTGCATCAAATATGAATTTTATAACATATTGCTGATTGACATTATTTCAAAACACTAGTTCTCCCTTTGCATTTTCTGTCACTACAGAAATGCTACTAATTTACCACATCCCCCGAATCAAATGGAACTTTGACTCCTGTAACAATCCTGAGGGCTGAAACTAGGTACAGATTCACAGCAGTGTCTCTTCATACATCCTCCCTCTCCCGATCCTTTAGTGTTTAATATTTGTTAGTGGCTTTTAGCAGTCTCCTGGAAAAGCTTAGAAGTCCAGTCATGTACTTTCCTTCTTCCAAACAATTCTGGCTCAGCAAGTCTGAGTCAGGTCCTGGGCATCTGCATGCCAAATGACCTCCCAACTGGCTGTGAAACAGGTGTCCTGAAATCAAACTTGGAAAAATAGTGCTTTCAGATCTGTGATCTCATCAGCAACACTCAATGTATCCAAAGCTTTCAGGTGGCACTCCACACTCCTACAATCTTTTCTTTGGGAATAAGAATTAGGAATCTGCTTTTCCAGATCTTTTCTCAAAGAACTGGGTATCTGCTCTCTCCTCTAGTTAGTTGGTTTGCTGACACCAGAGAACAGGTGTTCCAAGTCATGAAATTCCAGGGCGTGTTTACTCCATGCCCGTCCCACTCCCCTCCCCTCTGACTCCTTGGTGGTGACCATTTTGTGAAACACAAACTGATCTGCCATTTTTGGACATGTTGTTAGGAGTTCTCTCTACCCTTAGGCACTGAGACTCTATGAGCTCCTCCAGGATCTTTCTCCTGAGGTAATAAGTGACATGGGCCAGGTTAAAAACGACTGCATTTCAAATGCATCAGGCCGATTAAAAGTAGCCAAACAAAACTAAATAGTGTAGGATTCCACTTTAACGATGTGGTACCAACAGTAAAATGACAGAGGAGAATGTAGATCACTGGATGTCGGGGTCTGAAGATGGGAAAAGATTGATTACAAAGGTGCAAAATGGAACTTTCTGATGTGATGAAAATGATCTATATTTTTTGTTTCAGTGATGGCGACCTGACTACATGCACTGGACAAAACTCCTAGAAATGCACACCTAAAAAAGGGTGAATTTTGTCTTATCTAATTTGTACTTTTCGAAATTGACATTAAAAACTCAGTTCTGAGAAATATGACAAAAGAAAGATCTTTTCTGAGAACATTTTAGTGACTCATAGTATAAGAGTGAGCGTTCTTCCTTGCATATGCTGTCCAGATAGAAGCATAATTTGTAATTGAAATTCTGTAATCTTTACAGCCAGACTTCTTCTGATCTCATAGTAACTGATGATGGATGAGCTGAATTGTAGCATCTCTTAATAGTTTTTGAGGGCATAAGATAGAGGAAGGGAATAAAGGTTGTCCCAGACATGCTATGTTCAAATTCTAATTCCATTCAGTCTGTGATCTCTAGAATTGCTAGTTTCTTCCAAAATGACATGTGTTTGCCTTACAGTAAAATATGGACATGTACTTGGAGCAGAAGAGGATTGTGACAAGAAAAAAAAACAACCCAATAGCAACCCCATTTGCATTATATTAATGCTTAAGTCATGCTTAATTCTTAAGTTACTGAAATGCTTTAAGAATCAAAACATGTCTTGATGACCATGCTTTGGCCACCTGTGGGGTCACCGTAAGATTACCTGTGATACAAGTAATCCAGCCCGTGCCATCCAGCACATCATGGAGATTTAGCTATCACGGGTGATGGAGAGACCAGTGAGTGAGAACTGAAACACGTCACACATGGGCTGTGGAAAGATCCTCAGTATCCTGGCTTTTTCAATTTTCCAACCAGATGAAGTTACTTGGTCAAGGAGGCTGCTGCAAAGCTAATGGAATTTGTCTGCATGGTGAGGCTTTTCCAGCTTCCGCTGTGGGAAACATGGTATGTCCTGCTTTCCTGAAAATGAACCTGTGAAGATAAATCTCCACCAGTGCTATAGCCGACACTATTCAAGGCTGTGTAACGTAATGATTCTGTTTATTTATTTAAGTAACAACACTCTGCTGAATGCACTAATTTCCAACTGAACAAGCGCAGTGGTTCTAGCACCATTTGCATTTCTAAATAATAAGAAGGGGTGCACTGACGTTTCCTGAGGCGGCACTGACAATTGAATGCTCACACTGATTAATTAAAAATGGATTTGAGGGATGAGAAGGTTATGGATTTATCTGCATGAGTGCAACTATCTGGGTTAGCAGTTGCGTTTTCAAGAAGAGGAGAAATATACTGTTTCTGCAGAGCTATTGAGAAGCAGAATGGAGAACTACAAGACAGGAAACATTTGATATTCTTAATGGCTACAGTCATCACTCACAAATCCAACAGTCCCTTATGGGGTGCTAGTATGGATAAATCACTGATGTAAACCCTAGAGAAAAAAAGATGAGAACCCATGGTTTCTAATATTTCCCTAAGAACTTGCGTGACCTCCCAGAAGCTGAAGACTAGATACTTAAATTATGGAAACACTTTGGCAGCCACATTAAAATGACAGTTGTAACCCAGCAAATGAACAATTCACTAAAAACTTTGATCATTGCAGTATCACATGCTGGAGGAGAACTGGAAGCAATAAACCTTTAATTACATGTGAAATGACACAGAAATTATGTCATTGGGTGAAAATCAAACTAAACTTTTGAAATTTATGCCAGAGACCTTTTTTAATGCAAGTTATGACTCCTTAATAATAGCTTGTAAGTAGAACATGCATAAACACGTCAGTAATATTTGTTTAATGAAAAACCCTTCCAAAGTATTATTGAAATGTGCTTAACATATCAAATTTACACTATTACAGTGGGCAACTTTACTATGTTTTGTTTTGTTTGTTTTTTTGGTAGCAGGGATAGAACTCGGGTCCTTGCACACTTTTTTTTTTTTTTTTTTTT
>NW_022900922.1:19645244-19714198 GCF_012274545.1 Fukomys damarensis
CTTTTTTTTTTTTTTTTTTTTTGGTACCGGGGACTGAACTCAGTGGCTTGCAAGGCAGGCCCCCCGAACCGCTGAGCTAAATCCCCAGCCCTGGTCCTTGCACTTTTGAGCTGGAGGTGGAACCACTGAGCTAAATCCCCAGCCCAGCATCTTTACTATGTATAGTTTTATTGTAATACATTGAACAATTGAAAATCTTAGAATATTACATCTATTCGCAACATTCAGTGGAAAACAAACACCAGGTTTGTACATGTTGTTTTATATTCTCTGTTATCGATCTGTGATTATCAGAAAATGTTCAGTATCACCTGTCCTGTCCAATAAGGGAAAAGGTCCAGAAATTATCTTATGGTGTTTTTTTGCTTCAAAAAATGTGTATAAATCAAAAACAAAAGCAGGTGGAGGGAGACGTCATTTTTTTGTGATTCAAGAAAACAGTCACTGTTGTATGTATGCAAAGCACTGAGTGGATGTACTGCTGAAGATTTGTTAGCTACCAGGGCAGATAGAACAGGAATTCTGCAAAGAATTAGAAAAGAGTTGGGCTTATTTGTATCAGCTCAGACTTTGGCTTTTATATTGTGCTTACTTGAGACTGAACAGAATCAGAGAGCAACCTGATGCCAAAGAACTGATACATATTAGATATCTAATAAATGTCTATTGGGTTGAAGTGAAAATATATATGCAGAAAATGTTCCATTTGCTACAAACCAAAAATGTCAACCAGATCCAACTGGTTTTCAAGAGCAGCCAGTGAGAAATTTGTTATTCATGCAGAGTGATAGACCACAGGTAGGAATGCTATTTATGGCAGAGAAGAATTACATTTTAAATTTCCCTACGAGGAAAAACTAAACATGTAACTATATTCACAACACAGCATTATTTCCATAACTATGAATGGCACCCAGCAGGGGAAGCTGAAATGTCTTTATATTTCCCTTGTTCAATTAAATCGCTCCTTCACCAACAAACATTGTTCAATGCTGTTTGGATACAAGAAAATGTTAACTCAGAATTGTATCTCGCCCATAAAAATCAGAACAATTTTGAGTTCTGAGACTGGAATCTCTGTGTTAGCATAAGCAAGAAGAATTGGTCATCAGCAAGTTTTGTTTTGTTTTGTTGTAGTTTCTTCTCAAAAGAGATTGCCCTACCACCCTGCAGAGGTGAGTAGGTGTCTTTGTTTCTGGCTTCACCTTCAAATGTGTGATAAAATTTCACTGAGAATTACAACTCAGAATTCAGCACCTAATTATGCCCTCTTCTTGAATGACCTTAATTTATACCCAACCAATTTAATACAAAAGCTGAATCTTGCAGTTAATCCCGGAAGACAAAGAGGCAAAAGGCCAGGGATAGAAAAGGACCAACTGCTGAGTCTAAAATTTAATGCTACACTAAGAAGAAAAAAAGAAAACAAAAAACTTTCAACCTTTAAAAGGTTAAGAAAATATTTAGTAGGGAAGCTCTATTATTCAAACATTTTTTTAAAAAGGTGAATTTTATGAGATTTAACTGTATATTTAAGAGATATAAGAAATATAAAGTGCCAGCCAAGGCTTATCTAGCCGAGTATATTAACAATGGGAAAAGTTTCTTTCATTTTTTAAAAGAATGTGCTAAAAGATAACCCAGTTTTTTATGAAAATTTTTTCACAGAGTTCTTTATTTGTCTGAAATGGCGATGTTTGTAGATATAAAAGCTGAACAACGCTCGTTGGTCTTTAAGCTCTGCTTTCCAAATGGAATGTGCGACCAGTTTGAAATATTTGTATATTCCCCTAAAATGTGTGTGCAAATCCTTACAAACCATAGCTCAGACTTTAAATTGAAAACAGTTTGTGAGAAGATAGAATGGGACCTACTCTCTTTTTAAACAGGGATAGCATCATTCGAAACCTGAAAGAATCTTAGAAAGTAAATTGCTCCCAATGTCTCATCTCAAAATGAAAAACACATTTCAGTCTAAAACCACAAGTTAATCCTATGAATATATTGACCAGTTACTCTCATAAATGTACCAGAAATGCAATTAATCTTAGTTTCCCCAAAGTATTTGTATTGCGTTCACAGTAATAGAATCTAATGTAAATGAAGCTAGCCATTTCCTCAATCAGGTATCTGCTATCAATTTTGACTGTGCATTTCTGATTTTAATCATAAAAATGAAATAAAGCAAGAGAGGAGGAAAAGGTGTCTTGAATTCTGGTTTCTGCGGGATTGCCTATTTTCAACATATATAGTTTTACTTTTGGGTGGCATCTGACATTCCATGTAGCTGTTTTAATAAAAAGTACGATTCTTGTTTTGAACTTTAAAAAATAGAAGAGAATAAGCTAGTTATTTTTTTTACAGTATAGTTCATTAGTACCAATTCTTTAAAGGAAGTAGGATAGAGCAAAGACAATTATCTCTGGATGGATATATAGACACTTTTTACAGCTATGTGATCATAGACAATTGTAATAGGCAAAAAAATATTGTTTTCTCATTTGCATAATGTGTCCAATGACGCTAGGAAGGTAGATCTGTCATGATGAGAACTTTGATAATACATTTTTTAAAAACATATATATAGATAGATAGGTATGTATGTAGATATATAGTGCTCAACAAAAAGAATCTATTATCTGTTATAGTTTAATGTATGGTTCTCAAACAAGCATCAAGTCGTATTTCCCATTAAATTATAAGATTAAGAATACAATAAATGTTACAAAATATATAAATACATACTACATACCAACTGCATGAACCAGATGGTGATTTAGGTGGTGAATGATCACATCTTGTTGACTATACTTTGAGGATCTCATTGTTGTACAAGTTTTATTCATGTATAGCTGCATTTTTGAATGTTCTATAAGATCCAAGAGTAAGTTCTAATAAGGCATCAGAAAATCAAAAATATTAAGCCAACTAATCATCTTATATTTAAAATTCTATTTTATTATAAAAGTTTCTGAACAACAAGAAGACATCAAAATCATATATGCATATGTGCTGGCAAGAAGATAATAAGAATAGTTGCAGTCTGGACAATATGAGCAATAGTTTTATTTTCTTGTTCCTCTCCACTAAAATGATGGAAATGGCACAAAAAATAACCAAAGAAGCCACTCAATAGGTTGTAAGAGGGAGGGAGAAGTTTGTGGCATCCCCCAATTTAGGAAGGGCAACCAGACTCAGCAAAAGAAAGCAACTCAGGTGGGCTTGTTCTCCCACCACAGTGAATGAGTATCCATGTGCCCTAATCCTGAAAGAGCAGTGACACTGGCCAGAGGCATCAATTGAGGGTTCCACCGAAAACTAACAGAGATGCAGGGTCCTTCTCAAATGAGCAAGACTTACCTTTCTCACCAGATACCAAGGAGATGCGTTAGACCTGGAAGAGAAATTACAGAGAGAGGTGCAGTCTAACAAAGCCTCCGATTCCCTGTGTGTTCAACACTCTTCCCCTCACTGAGAGATACCAGGGCAGATGGGTAGAACTGAAAACCAAAAGCAAGTAGCCTGGTCCCCAAAGACCTACCCAGAGATGTCGGGACACCTAGCTGGAGAAGGACCTTACTATTTTTCTACATCATGAGACACTCAGTAACCTGGTCTGGGATATCCCTCCCCACCCACACAGATAACTCTAGCTACTCCATTAAGGACCAGGAGGAGACCCATAACACCCTTAAACCACAACACCTTTCGGTATATTACCACTCTCCATATACATTTTCTGTGTATTTGATAGATTCTATTGCCAGATCCAGTAAATTCTCTTCTATTACCAAATTGTTAAGATTTTATGTGGATCAAGATATGATACATTGTACTAAGCACTTTATCTGTATCTAATAAAATAATCATTTTTTCAAGTTTTACACTAATTACTGATATTAATTGATCTATTGATTGATTGACTAGTGAGTGAACTCAGAGCCTTGTGTATGCTGGGCAAGTACTACCTCACTGAGATCCATCCCACTCACTTTGTTCATTTTAAGGGAGGATCTACCTAAATGTCCCAGACTGGTCTCCAATTTTGGATCTTTCCATCTCTACCTTTCAGGTAGGAGTACAGGTGTATACCACCACACCCAGCCTGATTACTTGTATTTTAAAAGGATAATCTAACTTCAAATTCATAGGATTGAGTTCCCTTTGTACGTGAAGTGTTATGCTTATCTAGTTATGTACTGAGACAAATATTGTTTGTTAAGCATTTCTGTATTATTTGTGAGCATGATGAAAGTGATTTACAAATTTCCATCACTCACCCTCATCAGAGTTTATATCCAAGGTTACAATAACAAACAAAACTAATTGGGAAAGGTTCCTTCTTTTTCAATATTCTGGAAAATTTATGTAACATTAGAATTATTTTTCTTTGCTAGTTTTGAATGCATTCACAGGACAAACAGTCTAAGTATAGAGTTTTAGTTGCAAGAAGATGTTATAATTATACAAATTCTGCCTTGTATAAAATCAGAGTGAAAGTAACGTTTCTAAATCTTCTCAAGTCAATTATATGAGTCACACTCTGAATTTCTCTTTCAAGTTTTCAAATTTACTTTCATAAAAGTTTGTATAACAGTATTGTGGTTTGGATCATAAATGTCACTCAAAGATCCACAAACTAAACTCTTTGTTGCCCCTCTGTGGTACTTAGTTTCCCCTCTGTTGGGAAGTAATGGAATATTTAGGTCCTAAATGAGAAGAAGTTAGGTCATTGGAGCACAAGAGACACCACCAGCCCCCTCCTGTCTGGCTCTATGCTTCTCAGCTATCATCAAGTGAGCAGTTTCTCCAACCACCAGGTCCCACCATGGTATACTGTGCCCCCCAGGGCCCAAAGGTAACAGAGCCAAGGGACCAGGGACTGAAACCATGAGCAAAGTGAACCTTCCCCGCCTTATAGATTGTTTATCTCAGGCACTTTGTCATGTGACAGAAAGTTGACTAGCACATATGGTTATATTTTAATGTTCTTTATTTCATTTCTTATCTTTTTTATAAAGCATTTGCTCTTTTGATTAATCTCACTAGCACTATATTGATTTTACTAGTTTTTTAAGGATACATTTTTTTTCTTTTTCCTTCAACTGCTGGAGGATATCTTGTACTTTCATTTCAAGCACAATGGATAGTTATTAATTTTAAATATTTTTCCTTTTCTAAAATGACAGAAGGTTAGACATTTTTTCTCTCAGTACTTATTAACTTATATCTCCCAAATTTGTAATATGCAATAGTTTTATACTATAGTTAAATATTTTAGTTATTGTATTTTGCATCAAGGTTTCCTTGAAGAGAATGTTTTCTAAGTATATAGGTATTTTAACCTATTTTTAAAATCATCTCAGTTTCTATGTGATCAAAGAATAAAATCTATTTTGAAAAATCTTAACTTTACTGAAATGTATTTAATAGCACAGAATCTGGTTAATTTTTATAAATGTTAACCTTTCATCTATTCATCTATTCAGATAGTTCTCAGTCCTTTCTCTTTAAATAATAACACTGCCCTATTTTCTCTCTCATTGCTTTCTTGAAATATCTATATATCTAGAATCTATGTATTTATTAGCTTTCAGTTATCATCCATCACCTGTTGATCTATTACATTGGAGGCAGTTTCCTTATATCCACCTTTTGGGTTAGTAATTCTTCAGGAGTACTGATTTCCGTAGAGCTATCACCAACATCTAGACTAGGTCAATCTGTTGATTTTTGCTGTTAATCCATTTTCTTGTTGATCGGTATATAATCTTAAGCAAATGTGTAATAAGCAAAAGACTTCAATTGCTTTCCCAAGGTTAACATCAAGGATAATATGGGTGAACCTAGCTAGAGCAGTTAAGAATAATTTCCCTTATATCACCTGTTACACTCAACATACATACAAACCCTTGACATTCTTCTCCAAATTAATTACACCTTAGTATTTTTCCTTCTTTCCACTAAAGCTAATGCTTGAATTCCAAGCAACACTCACTTCTCCTTGAAATCATACAATAGACTCCTGCTAGACTTATTGTTTCCATATGCTATAATTAATTCAAATTTTTGAATAGAAGATCAAAAGAGTTTAATATCATTAAGTGGGTACTTCTGCTTCAATACTTTAGAAAAATAACGTTTGGAATGTACTATTGTCCCTGAAAGTAATGATGATGAAAAGGACAATAGATACAGAGAAAAACAAAACCATATTGGAAGCGGCAGAAATTCAAAAGGCATGACAGAAAATAATATCAGTAGTCTAAAAGACAGCATGGGTAAAATGAATTTTTAAGTGGAAAATGATAGCTATAAAAGTAATCTAGCATACATATAATTCTTCCTTCAGAACAAAAAGCTGAAAAGTAAAATAAAAACCTATTCTGTACCATAATAGAATTTTTTTTTCAAAACTAAGTAATGCCTAAATCTTCAAATTGTAGTATTCCACTATGAGCTAGGGGCAAATTGATACAGAGCAATTAGTGCTAAGTCAAGTTCTTAACGAAACTATATTTTAAGGTAAAGAAATATTTAGTAACCCAGACATGAAAAATAAGCCCTCAAAAAGGAGAATCAATAAAGTCAGCCTCAGCCTTCTCCATAGGAATATTTAATGATAAAGGGGAGTGAAACAATCAATAAATACATGTTCCTTGGGGAAAAAATGTGAGAAGTAAGATGTTTTCATACACAGCCAACTGGATGCTGCTATAGAAAAGCAAGACAGACGTATCTTCAAATTTATAAAACCCCAGAAAAGACAGTACCAGTACTCCTGGCAAAGCAGGGGTAGAAGGAGAATTCTCAGTGTTGCAGTTTAACCAAGAGATGACCAGGGAAGTTGTGAACAAAACAGCTAATGGAAAGCAACAAGTTCATTTAAATGTGGAACTAAGGACAGTTAACTGTGTATAGCGGTTTATAAGAGAATGCCAATGTTATAAAATGTTATGAACCTTCACACTTAAACATCAGATAAAGGAGTGTATCATAAAGAGACTAGTGGAAAGGAGAAAGGAGGTTACAGACTTTCATTATTTTTCACTTATAAATATTTTATAATTTTAATTATTTTTGTTTCTAACCTATGAATTATTAAGCTGTTGCTGTGGTTGTTAACTATGTGTTGTTTTTGGATTTTTAATCGGATCACTACATTAAGATTTTACTGAAACAGGAACAAAATTTGTCACGGTATTATATTATTACCAAAGTATTGCAATATGAATAATAATACGAAAAGTAAGAATATAGAAAAAGAGCAGTTAAACGCTCTCCTTGCTTTTCCACTACAGATATTTGTAATTTTAAATTATCATTTTTGTCTTAAATCCAAGAATTAGTATTTTTATTATTATTATCATCATTGTTTTTCTTGTTTTGTTGGCTATCTCTTGGTTGTTGATTTTCGACTTCACTACTTTTTCGTAAGAGACATATAACTCTGGCTAACACCTCTGAATTTGAAATTAAGTCAACCACATTTGTCCTATCATCCGTGCCACTTTCTGAAGCGGTTCTGGAAGTCTTCTCTGTGTCTTTAGTAAGTATGATCAAAACTATAGTGAATGCCGTTTCCGAGTGCCATTGAAGAGAAAGGCAAGCTCACAAAAACATCTCTGTCTCTTCTCATCCTCATTATTTGCTGAATCTCACGCAGTGGGACTTCCGGCTCTTCCTCAAAGTCAAAATGACAGTGAAAAGGAAACATTTCACAAGGGATTCAGGGCACGCAGGCAGACACAACATTATAACTAAAGACACTCATGAGAGAGGACTTCCATGATTGGTTCAGAAAGTGGCTAAAGGGATAGAACAAACATGCTTGAAGAGAGGAGGATTAATAGCAATCTAAACTTTACTACAATAATTTAAAAGATTTTTAACATTAACAGTGTCTTTCACCATCTCTCCTTCTGTCTCCACATGTATGTGTATACATGAGACTCCTTGTGTGCATCTATCCCACACAGGAGAACACAAAATAAACACATAGAAAACTTTTCAGATGCTTCATACATCATTGGTGTGCATTTACAGTGTTTTGTGTTTTGATCACAAAAATTATCCCTTCCCTAATAATTAGTTCTTTCTACACTGCATTTCCATGGCACTGTGAGGTTGTTTGATTATAAGGATGCATTTTTAATTTATAGTAAATATTGTCAATTGCATTTTAGAAGAACTACAAAGGCTTCACATTTTGCCTACCTATAGATAAGCCTGCTCTTTTCCCTAGAATCCTGATGTATAACAGTGAGATGCATGTGTGGTAATCTCATTTTAACTTGTATATGTTTGTTTCTCCTACTACTAGAGAATTTGGGCATAATACATTTATTTTCTTTCTTTAAGTTATTTTTAAATTCTAAGTACATTAAAAAGTGCATATTCATAGAGTACCCTGATGTTTTCACACATGGATACACTATGTAATGTATCAGGTTAAACACTCTGTATTTTTTTTTTTTTTAGCTCAAGTAGTTTTTATTCCTTTATGGTAAAATTTTTCAGAGATCTTTTATCCAGCTTTTTGAAATATGCAGTAGATGTCATCGTTTTTGGTCACCCTGGCGACAGCATCCCAGAACCTCTTGCTCCAGCTGACTTAGCACCAGCTGACTAACCCGCCCCTTGATTCCCCACCCTTTAGTGTCTTCCAGTTCTCTTCTCGGCTTCGATGAGACAAAGTTTTTTAGATTCCACATCTAAGTGAGATCAGGCAATGGTGTTTCTGTGCCTGGCTTGTTTCACATAACATAACAATCTCCAGTCCTATCCATGGATTTGAGCATTTATTTTCCATAAGGTTTTAATTTGCTGTAAATTCTTAAGGTACGTTCTTACCCAACTTTTACTGAGTTATTTGTTTTCTGTAAGAAACCATTCTATATAATATCCGCTCTTCATTTTTGTGTCAGATTAGAAAATTTTACCTATCAGTTATTGTCTATTAACCTCATTAAATATTTTCCACATAAAGTTATTTACACACAGTAAATGAAATTTATTTATAATACCTTTCTGTCGTTGAGAACTGATTATGATGGCCACCAAATGATAAATACATATGAACATATAGTCCAAATTTTTAAAAATATCTTTCATAACTGTTCCCCTGTGATTTTTAATATTCATCTTTTCCCAGTAAACTAATTATTGCTTCGTTCTGGATTAAATGCCTACTTACTGGAATGTTCATTCTATTTGTATTTGACCTATCTGTCTATTGCTATACCAATAACGTATTTACAGTGGACCCTTGACTTACAAACTCCATCGGTTCCTGAGGACTGGCTGTATCTAAGTCAATACAGCTGAGATCTGGGTGCACACTAAAGGTAACAAGAGGCAGATGAATCTTCCATTAACGTAATTAACCCAAGTTGTCCCTATGTCAGGCCAGTTGTATCTTGAGGGTTCACTGTATTTAGGGTGACAATATAAACCACCAAATCACTCAGGCACATTTCCTCTCAGCCATTGTTTTTAATCCATCCCCATTGCTCATTGAAAGTTGGAGATCTATCAATGCATGCATACATGATAGATAGATAGATAGATAGATAGATATATAGATAGATAGATAGATATTTTGTTATAAGATTAAATATCTACCAGGAAAATGAGATATGTTCAATATTAAGTCACTTAATGAGGTTTACCATTTTCTTTCTCTAAATAAAAGCATTCTTTTTACATATCATGCTTTAGCATTTTGTCATTATTGCTGTTTTTGATGTTGTTACAAACTGAGTAGATTTACCATTTCCATCTCTACTAGGTATTTTTAGATTGAAGAAAAAATAATTGATTCAATTGTCCAAATAATAATATTAATTATAAAAATTTTAAAACAAGAATCTCTTGATGTTTATCCATTTTAAATTGTATCCTCAGCTAAAGTAATTGTATTTACCAAAAACTTGTGTTATTTCATTTTTTTCATTTTGCTGCTCATATTTAAATCTTAAAGACTTATTGGTAACACTACTCATGGAAAACCTTTGCGTGCTCCTTACCGTCAATGAAATATTTTCAATTTTTATAATTGATGAAAAGATTTGCCATATATTTGGTGAAGAGCCTTTGCTCCATTTCAGCATTTTACTTTCATTCTCAAATTTTTTAGAGTTCCAAATAGAACTGACTGTGAACTTTTACCAAATAATTTTTAGCATTTATTGATAGTGATCAAACTCTTTCCCCCTTCATTCAGTTATAACAAATTATGTTCATAGACATTCCTACAGAAATTACCCTTTGATTCTTGGTATGAATCCTGCTTAGTCAGAGTGTATGATTCTTTTTCTACATTACTGGTACTTGCCACTATTTTATTTTGAAGTTTTGCCTTGTTATTGAGATTGGTTCTAAGATTTCCTTTCTACAGCATCCTTATCAGGTATTACTATCACCTGTTACTATCAGGTGCTAAGCATTACTAAATCTTATTTCATAAAAGAAATGAGACAATTCCATTCTCTCTAGGCTTTCATAATTTTACTAATGTTGACTTTTTAATCTATAATTAAATATTGCATAATATTTAGATCTGCACTGTTGTTTTGAGACCTTTTTTTCATAGAAGTCTCAATTTTTTAGCCTGTTACCTCTTATCTGGGATTGGTCTTATTTGGTTTGTACTTTGTCATTTTTGGTGAACTGATTGTTCAGGTAGACAAAGGAGCCAACCATCTTCACTGGAGGAAAGATAGCCTTGTTAATAAATGGTGTTGGAAAAATTGCATTTCAGCTTGCCAAAGATTAATACTAGATCCCTATCTTTCACCATGCACTAAACTAAAATCAAAGTGGATTAAAGGTCTAAATACTAAAACAGAAACACTAAACTTGCTGGAAGATAAGTTAGGTAGGACTCTCAAAGGTATTGGCATAGGAAAAGACCTTATGAACAAATCCTCAGTAGCACGGGAACTCACACAAAGAATCAACAACTGGGATCTCATCTTTTTAAAAAGTGTCTGCACTGCAAGAGAAACCACTGACAGAGCTAAGAGATAACCTACAATGTGGGAAAAAATGTTTACCAGCTGTTCCTCAGACAAAGGTCTACTATCTAGAATATATAAAGAACTCCAAAAAAAATCAGGTCCTCCAAATATAAAGACCCAATTCAAAAATGGACATCTGAAATAAACAGACATTTATCAGACAAAGAAGTAAAAGCAGCAAATAAACATAGGAAAAAATGTTCAGCCCTGGTCATTTGAGAGATGCAGATCAAAATAACACTGAGATTCCATCTCACCCCAGAAAGAAGGGCTGCTGTCAAGAAATCAACCAATAACAAATGCTGGTGGGGTTGTGAGGAGATAGGAATCTTTCTTCATTGTTGGTGGGAGTGCAGACTGGTGCAACCACTGTGGGAATCGGTATGGAGATACTGCAAAAAACTGGGATTAGAAGTCCCATTTGAGCCAGGTATTCCTCTGCTGGGTTTCTTCCCAAAAGAATTAAAAGAATCATATCACAGTGATATATGCACACCCATATTTATAGTGGCAGAGTTTGTAATAACTAAAATTTAGAAACAGCCCAATTGCCCATCAGCTGGAGACTGGATAAAGAAGATGTGGCTTTTTTATAAAATGGTGTACTATTCAGCCACAAAAAATAAGAAACTAGAGATATTTATAGCTAAGTGGATGCATATTGAGGCCATACTCTTAAGTGAAGTTAGTAAGATGCACATGTGTAAATACCAAATAGTTACTCTGGAGTGAAAAACTAAATGTGTAAATAAGGATCAAAATGTATAATTGATATTGTGTAATAGGAAGAAAAGGTCTAAAGAGTAGGGGAAGTGGGAGGAGTAGTGCCAAGGTAGAAAGGGAAAAGAAAAAATATGGGAAAAGAAAAAACACAGAAACAATGTCTTTGTAAACAGGGAAGGGTGGAGGGGGTGTAGAGAGGGCTGCTAATGGGGAAAAACATTAGAACCAAAATAAATCATGTAAAGGTACAAAATCCCCGTGATGAATGTAACTGTATTGTATCCCTAAAATGTACTGATAAATTTAATTTAATTTAAAAACAGAAGAATTCTAAGCCAAGCGTGGTGGCACACTCCTATAATCCCAGTGCTCAGGAGGCTGAGGCAGGAGGATCGCTGTGAGTTCGAGACCAGCCTGGGTTACATAGTAAGTTCCAGGTCAGTCTCAACTACATGGTGAGACCCTGTCTACCAAAAAAAGAAAAAAATATATATATATACCTTTCAGTTCTTCTATCTTTTTCTTTCTGTAGTTACATCTCCTTCTGTAATGGTAAGCTTTTAGCTATTCAATTTTATCCTTCAGTCAGGCCTCCAAAACAGTTACATATTTTATGATTTTTCCCCCCAGAGGATTAACTTATTCATTTTTTCAGAGTTTTGGTACTTTTTTTCAGTAATTTAAATTTATTTCTACTCCTTGCATTTGTATATTATTATCTTTTAAAATGGAGATTGATTTCTCTTCTTTGATATTCAAAACTTTTTATTTATTCTTTCTGAGAAAATGGGAATGTTATACATGTATATTATGTTGTCATGTTACAAAGATAGACTTGTAAAATGGTCCTTTTATGATTTCCTAGAGAGTTTGTCATTTCAATTTTGGTTTTCTCTTTGACTCAGTGTTTCTTAATTGCCACTCATATGTACTTTAAAAATCTGTGTAAATTTATTTCATTCTGTCTTATTTGATTTATCCTTAAATATACATTGCAGTTTTTCCATATCTGCCCTATTAATTAAGCTGCTATTCCTTTTATTTGTCCTTTATCAACTTGAGAATGCTCTTGAAATTTCCCCCACTTAAAGTATTTAATATTATTAATAGACTTATGGACATACTAATCATTGAAACCAAGGTAGTGACTATTTTTTCCTAAAAGCTGAACTGATAGCACTACAGATAGTTCAAGCACAGTATGTCTTTTCTATTTCAAAGTTGTTCTTAACATTTCAAAGATCTCTAAAGAATGCAAAAATTCTCAACAAAATACTGGCAAACTCAATCCAAGAGGACATCAAAAACATAATAGAACATGACTGACTGGAATTTGTCCCAGGTTTGCAAAGATAGTTTAACATATGACAATCTATAAAGCCCAATAATAGAATGAAGGACAAAAACACACAATCATTTCAATAGACATAGAAAAAATGCATTTCAAAAAATTAAGGAATTCTTCATGATAAAAAAATTTTCAGGAAATTAGGTATAGAAGGGACATATCTCAGCTCAAAGACTGTATTTGACATCCTAAGTAGAGAAAAACATGAAAGCATTTCCTCTAAGATCTGTAGTAAAACAAGGATGCCCACCTACCACTTATTCAACGTATTTCCGGAAGCCTTAGCCAGAGCTGTTGTGCAAGACAAAGAAATAAATGACATTCAAAATGGAAAGGAGAAAACCATATTATTTCTGTGTGCACATCATATGATCTTCTACATAGAAAACCCTAAAATCTTCATCAGAAAATTGTTAAACTGACTAAAAAACTCAATGTAGGATTACAAATGCCAACATAAATAGTAGCAATTTTAACACCAATAACAAACTGGATAATCAAAAATCAAAATATCAATCTCATTCGTAATGCCCACAAAAAAATACCTAAAAATAAATATAACCAAGAAAGTAAAACATCTCTATAACAGGAATTACAAAACACTAGTGAAAAAAATTACACATGGCGCAAAAAGAATGCAACAACATTCTATAACTGTGGATTGGAAGAATTAATATTTTTAAAATGTCTGTACAACCCAAAGCAATCTATAGATTCAAAGGAATCTCCGTAAAGTACTAATTCTTCACAGAATTAGAAAAACAATTAGCAAAACATTCATATGGAACCATAAAAGTTGTAGAATAGCCCCCGCCAATTCTCAGCAAAAAGAACAATCTGAAAGCAACACACTATCCAACTTCAAAACATAGTACAAAACTGTTAAGTCACTCCAAAAAAGCGCAAGAGACATACTTCAAGACATTGGTATTGAAGGAAAAAAAAATTGGAAAAAATCCCAAAAGCAAAAGGAGCAAAAGTGAAATTTGACAAATAGAATTATTAGAACTTTTTAAAAAACCTTTAAAAAAATAAATGAAATAATAAGAGTTAAGAACTGTTGTGGCTCATATCTAGATGTCCCCGAAGCTCCAGGCACTCATCAGTGCAGCTTTTCCAAGTCAGCTAGATGTACGGTGTGTTACACTGTTAGTAAAGTCCACAGATATTATATGGTCCACCGATGGTTTATCGTAGTTTGGGGTGAGAATAGTGGGAAGAGCCTAGTATGGGTGGCACCACACAAAAGGTTTGTAGCTTGCATGGGATGAAAGGAAAGAGAGGCTTCCTGCTACTGCCTCCTGCTTACCCTGCCACGGACTGGTTCTCTTCTCTGATGCCTCTCTGCCGTGCTACCCTGCTTTGGAGCCAGCTGACTACGGACTGAAACCTCTACAAACTGTGAGCCGAAATAAACCCTTCCTCCTTTCACTTGTGGGTGTCTGGCATTTTGTCTGCACAACAGAAAGTAACTAAGACCCACCTTGGAAACAAAGTGACCTGAATCTCTGGTGCCTTGATATTGGATTGTCCAGCATCCAGAATCATCAAAGCTAAATGTCTATAAGTTATGCAGTCTGTGGTGTTCTGTTATAGCAGCGTGAGTGGACTAAGGTAAGAAGAATTCACTATGAGGTTTGACTTTATTCAATTGTGAGAGCTGGTTAGAGCAGGCAGTTCCCAAGGAAAGGTGATATGAACTGAGCGGAGGAAAACAGCGAGAGCAGACCCTGAATTTAGGACTGGTGAGCTGCAACCTGCAAGGATGAGTCAAAATCCATGCTGGTCTCTCATAACCTCAGAGGACCTACCATTGATATTTGGACCAGAAGCAAAAGCTGGTATCTTCTGTAAAGAAGGTAAACCCATTCGTGTTCCAGGAATCCCGGAAGCTAAAGGAAGGGATCCAATCTGGAAAAGCCGGTGGGTCTCATTCTGATAAAGTCAGCCAAGTAAGGGGTAAGTGACAGTGTCCAAGAGAGAATGTGACTGTGATTTACTCAAACCATTCAAATCTCATGAAAAACGTTGCTCTTCTTTTGACCCCCAATCACACCCGGAACTAGGCAGATAATGCAGGAAGAGAAGTTCCGACTCAGTTAAAATGAGACAAAGGACATATGGAGACCTCGTGAGTAATATTTGATGAATGGGGGAATGAATGAATGCGCAAAGGAACAGTTAATCAGTTTTAAAATGTAGTTGCAGTGAATTTCAGATCTCTAAATTGTCCGTGCTATTTCCCCAACACTTCAATGAAATTTTCTTTTGTTAGAAAATATATTTGTCACCGATGTGTATTTGTTGGAGCAAGCCTCTTACTTTATATTTCACCCTGAAAAAAATGCCATCACTGGATATTTGACAGAATTTTTGTGTGCTTCAGTCTCATCCCGTTTATTGGTGCTGAGGAAGATGCACTGCCTTCGTTTAACCAAGCGTCATGCTTTCTCCTGCGTGTTGTGATTACTCGAAATGTCTATCTCCACACACAAGAGTAATCAAGCAGCATTTATCGAAAAGGTTCAGGAAGCAATAAAAGATAATAAAAGCTGCATCTTGTTTAATGGAGCATGTGATGTTAAGTTTTTAGATAATGAGAAAGAGGAGGCAAGGACAGATAAGGGAAATAAAGATTAGCTGCTTTCTCTCACTCTCAGCCTCAATTGTAATACATTTATTACCAGAGAAGAATCTATCAGTGGAAAAGTACATATTTAAGAATTACGTGATGACTGATAGGTTTATTATTAAATTATTTTCCTGCATTCGTTAATTTGGATGTAGAAGGTTAATTCATTAAGAGTAATTCAACTATGCTTTTACACTGAAGTATTCTTTACCAAAATACAGCAGAGTTCCTGTGTCAGGGATTCTCTTATGCGGTAATTCTCAGATGAGCGTGGTGAAGAATTTTCAGGAAGGTTTAATAAAGCATAGAGTGAAGGCTCTACTCCCAGAACTCCAGATTCAGTAGATGTGGGTGGAACCAAAAATTCGCATTTCTAACAATCTGCTGTGACCCATTACTATTGCCATTCGGGGGAGCAGACTTGGAGAGACATGACTAGATTCCAGCCACCTAGAGAAGTTGTAGAGTCTGTATCTTATTTGTCAGGATCACTTAAAGGTATATCATGCAGGCACCTGCAATTAACTCCACAATTAAAGTGCTTATTATCACAAATGGCTAAACACTAAGCTATGTGTCAAATCACTGCACAACCTTAAGTTAAAGCATCTAATGTGTGTCTTATTATCCAGCCAATATAGAAAGTTGAGCCAAGCATTTGAAACCCTGTTTAAATAGCCACAGTCACTCTATCTAGTCAACACAGCAGTGGGGCTTGCCAAAAACCTATAAAACTAATGGATTTGCAAGAAAATTACATTACCTTTAAATCTATGCTGGTAACACAGGTGGCATTTATAAGAAGAAGAGAAATTGACATTAGCACAGCCTGTCTCTGATGCCTGCCAATGAGTAGCCAGGCTTTGCTACGGAAAGATTGTCTCCCTTCTAGTAATTACTGTAAAATACCTGAAGTTAAATCTTTTTAAGTAGTGTAGTAGAAAGGACAAGTGACTGTCCTAAATAAGATGTGAATTAATAGTCTGAGGATATCTCAATCTGAGTATCATAGGAATGTGTCCTGAAGGAAACAAATAGTCTAAAAACTGTACTTTCTTTTTCTATTAAAAATAATTAAAGGAATTCAGGATCTAACTCAAATAACCTTTGCCCCAACACCAAGGAAGCCCACAGAAACTGCAGTAAATATAAAATAGAATGAAAAGACAGATGAAGACTCTCACCTCTGGCTGCACGCATAACCTTTGCTCTGGGGACATACATTACTTAGAATTAAAATTCTGATAAGTGATATAAAGAGTTTTCAGGGGAAGATATTGGTGTGTGATCGGACCATCTGCCTTTAATCCCACTTGCATTGCCCAGTTGGTTATTCAAAACCGATCCTGGAGGAACGATCCTCACTTTGAAAACTGCAGAGGTACAAGTAAAGCCTACAAATAAAGTTTCGTGAACAATGCTTTCCTGATCATCTTGGAGAAACAGGAAGTACACAAAGCACATAAGTACGGATGCAGATATACTTGTGTATAGGGTTACCCCACACCAGTATAAAACAGTGATGTGAAATCAGCATATTTCTTAAGATCTCATGGACTACAGATATAATCAACCACAAGGGACTCCAACATAGCAATGGCTTGTCTTCCACAGATTGATCTGCACAGATGTTCCACTGACAGAGGCTATAGGCGTCACTTGTGTTCGAACCTCCTTGTATTGCCCTCTGTGAGCATTTTCATATCATACATTAAAAAATTGGAGAGAAAAAAAAAACTGTGGAAGAGCCAAATCAGTAATGAAATGTTCTGTGGTAAGTTTGAGGAGCTTACATGGCTGACTGTGTGTCTTGAGGATGACAAACAGGAAGAGTAGGTGTGGGCAATATCTGTCTCATGGGTAACTAAGACAAAAGTTCAGATAAGAGTTCTCCTATGATCTTTTTTCTAGGAAAAGAGGTTTTGAAAAGAATATCCATGCATAACTATGAAAATAATTAGCTACAGACATCTTGTTTTTAGAGACTGTATTAGAGTCCTCAGGCATCATAACAAAGCACCGTAGACTATTACCAAAAAATGATGCATTGCTTTTCATATTTATTGAGGCTGAACATCCCAGATCAAGGCGGGGTATGGTCAGATTCCAAGAAGGGCGTTGCCAGGCAAACATCCTCACACACCCTGAAGAAAACAATCCTTTTCCGCTTGTCCTGTGTCAGACAAAAATACCTCCACAATAAACCCAGTGGGTGTCCAGGAAGCCTCTGCTGTAAAACAAGATGTAGGGTGGAAACCAGGAAAATGAGTTTCAGCCACGAAGTATACCATGTTAACCTCCTCCTTACCCCCAGATTCAATATCATTCTATTACCCATGTTACACTAGAAAATGTCTGCCAACCATACGCCATCTTGGTGCAGTGTTTCTGACCTAGATAGGAACCCACTCATATAAGGAATAAAAGAAGGTAGTTTCCATCTCCAAGGAAGAGGTCTCCAGTCTCTTGGAAAAGTCATCAATAATCCTTCTACTCATTACTTACCCTCCCACACACACACACTCCTAAAAAAAGGCTCAGTTTTTGTCCAATTTGAAAAGCTAAAATGTGAGCTTCCGGTTTCTTCTATTCTTGGCCCAAAATAAAATAACTTCTTTCATTGCCCAGTTGGTGCACAGTGTCACTATTGTTCCTGTGACTCCAAGATGGAAAACAAACCCAATTTGGGATTAAAAGAAATTGTGACAAGGGTCCTCTCCTGACCCGAGGTGACTATTAGCTATTGTCTAATTCCACTCATGTCTGTGCAGATGCCTTCTTGGAGAGAGATACAGTCCTCTAGAACTTGTTTGAACAAGGACACGGATCCAACCTGCTCAGGGCCCCATCCTTATGACTGTATTTCACATTAATTATTTTCTTACCCTAAATACAGCCCACACTGGTGGTTAAGGCCTCAATAAATGCAGGGTGAGGGGTCAGATATATTCAGCCCATGATAGGTAAAATTCTCATAACTATCTTCCCATTATTTACCTGTATATTATTCTAACGTAATGGCATTGTCTGTGCTTACTGTGCTTCTGAATATGACACTCAAAACCAAAGAAAATTTAGCTTTTGAAGCAATATTGCTTTCTGCTTCAGAGTCTATTAATTAGTTCTTACACTGACCATGGAGGGACATGAGCATTACCTGTCAGAGGAGGGAACAGCCATGTTCCTTTCTGTCACAGCTCCTAAGAAAACGAAACAAAACAAAATGTAACAAAACAGAAGAAAACAAAACATGAACTCCATTACAGTCTTATTTTTGAACAGCACCTGAGCTAGAAAAAACTTGGTTGTCTAAATTACATACTAATATTTGTTGACACAGAAATGTAAAGCAGCATTTATTCATTTTTTTTCTAATCCAAGTTTCTTCTAATCATGTTAACTACAAAGAAGGTAGATGATATCATTACATAAGCAATCAAATGATTTGTACAATTTCCTTATTTCAAACACAAGGCAAACATTTTGCAGTACAGACATTTCCCACCCTGATTGTAAGTTCACCGTTTGGTCACTGTTCTTGTGTCTGAGCCTTTAGTTTTCTTATTTACTTCATTGATTTAGTTTTTGTTTTGTTTTGTTTTTTTCCTACAACTCACACTGAACACATTTTCCTGTGCACCAAACAATGACGTGGTGCTGTTCAATATCATTCCAATGTGAGTTTGGTCCAACACGGCGGCATTGAGGTCTGAGACCAGCATGACAGTTACAAACCCAGGGCCAGGACACAAACACACCTGGAGCACAGAGACACAATGTGCATGTGTCTGGGATAGAAACGGTGCCCCTGGAGCAGCACTTGGTCATGGTTGGAACTTTGGGAGAACATGTAAAGATGTATAAAAGAGAAGCTCAAATAAAACACTATGGGAGAAAAATCAAGAACCAGGTTTAGCTAAACTAGTACATCCCACTATTTGCATTTATTTATACAAAAGCAACTGTACATTTAGTATTTCCCTGAGTATTTAAAAGATCGCAACCCAACTTTCACAATTATCAATTTCATGACTAATAGGGATGCCTTAAATAGTTCGAAGTACTGACGGGAAGCTGCTGTAATCAAAGGAAATAAAGCACATATAACAGTAAGTGTATGACTGAGCTAACATTTTTCAGCTCGCGATTGTGTCAACACACAGTGGATCAAAAAATAAAAGACAGAGTGATAATAGTTTTCATCAGCTATATTCACACAATTTAAGTAAAGGCACAGATGGAAAACATTCCAATTGCGAAATGTTAACAGGAGGTATTAAGAGGAGGAAGAACAATTAAGTCAAGCAATGAGCTATTTATGATTTCAGCTGCCTTGCATCTTGAATTTGCTTTACCACCATGTGGCTGTGGTTATTTTTTAAGTGAGCTTTGACCTGAATATACTAATAATTTTTCAATTTGATGCAAATGTGACACTTTTTAAACAACAACTAATAAAGCACTGTCCTCAGTACAAACGGTAAAAGTACTTTTGTTCTTCTTCCGTTCTTCCTAATGTCCCTATCCCCACCTGTTTTGTACAGTTTTAAAGAATTTGTCATCAAAACCAAATGTGTCAATAGACTAGAATAACATAATGAGAAAATGGTCTGTCTTTAAAGCATTAGCTTTTAAATTTCTTCGGGGCAGAAACCTATCTTAATTTAATAACTAAGCATTTAGTATACTTTTAAATAATAGAAGCAAAATGTCTTTTTGAAAAAAGGAATGCATAGAATCATATGATTTACCAATACTCATATAAACACACCACTATCAAATATACTCGCAAACAACATTGTCCTAAATTTAATTTTAGCCTGTGATTCAGGAAGAATTTTATGCCGTTTCTAGTCTTAAATCAACAGTATGAACATTGATAGATGATGACAATCAGATTTGAATTATTTTAGCTTTTAGTCATTTAGATTTTTGAGTACAGTAAAATGTACATTATCTTCCAAGGGTGTTTAAAGAGCATGAAAGGCTTTCAAATTCTCCCCTTTCCTCTAAATTGGCTTAAAGTATATTTCTTCATTTCTTAACATGGTTCAGGCTCTGAGAAACATCTCTAGTAGTAATTAATAAAGATGAAACACAATTGTATGACAAGAGTCTTTATAAATATAAGCCCCATGACAGTTTTTTGGCTCTCAGTTGAACTCTTCTCTTGCCAAAGGAGTTAACAATCTTATGTCTGCTATAAGAACCTACCAAAGCCAGCTTGTACGTTTTTCTGACACTTTAAGCAACAAAGTAGAGAAGGGAACTGGCAGGTAAAATGGAAGGTACTTACAGAGAGCCTTTCCAAAGTAAGACAGCGCACTTCTTTCTACACTACTCCACATCATCTATACCTAGAATAACTCAGCAGCCACTACACATGTTTGACAGGTCCCCTCACTTCTAAGACTTTTACTAAAGGAGAGGCGAAGGGATTCCCTCAACTTGCATTTCATAGTAACTCATAAAGACTGAATATGAGGGAGAGAAAACTGCTTTATGTCATAAACAGCTCACAATGAATTCGTTCATCCCATAAACATTTGTGGGTAGCCTCCCCACTTGTCCGCCAAAACATGCCATTAAACATGACCCTGTTAGCCTCTGGGTCCATACATGAATGAATTGTAATCAGTGTGCAGGTATAATGTCGACCTCTTTGCTTCCTCCCCTTGGTGTTTGTAAACTCACATAGAGGCAATCAGAGAGGAGGAACTGATCCAGGTCTTCATTTAGATCTTCACTGTCATTGTATTGCTCTAGCTTCTCCTCTTGTCTGTGAATGGTCATCGGTGCTATGGTACAAAGTCTTCCAATCCATGGGAGAGCTTTCTCAGTCTCTGCCTCTGCGGTTCTACAAACTAGGTTCACCTGTCCTCGCTGCCTCTATTGAATACATTTTTACCTATGCCACCTTAATTACTCTTCCAAATCATAATTGCTATAGCCTATATTTAAGTAATGCTTAAAGGCACAGTTTTTAATGCCTTTAACTGTTTGCTTCAAGTTTATAATGGGTAAAATGTATATAAACATCAAATTAAAATGAAATAAAAACTTCAGAGAGGACTGTCAAGGTCATTTTCTCATGTTTTACCTTTCATTCAATATGAAGTTTCCTTCATCACCCCTCAAAACACTCTGGTCACACCCTTCTGTAGCAGCAAGAGTTAGAAGATGGACCCTTTGTCACTCAATGTGTATGTTCCTGTGTACAAAGCAAAATCTATTTTCAAGTAAACTTCAGGCATCAACAAAGATTTCTTCTGAGTCCATCAACAAAATCCCAAGAATTTATTAATGATGTCTCCTTAATACTTTCAGCTTTATTCATATTACTGGTAAAGCACTTAGCATACTCCCATTGTCACTAATTTTTTTTATCTCCCAAAGATATTGCAACTTGCTTGAAAGCAGAGGAGTTATATTTTTATTTACATTTCTATTGCCTAACTCAATTCTTGATACATTGTAGTTGTCAGTTATAAAATGGATACATGAGTTAATAAAAAACATTATTTTTGGGGGGTGAAGCCCAGTTTTAATTGGGTCTAACTGCTTCATTCTTTTCACAATGTATCCATCTGTTAGTAATCAAAGTGGAAAAAGCAAGCATTTAATTTTACTTAAATAATATTACGTGATGAGAGTTAACAAGAAAGTTGTAATTTCATTTTGACTATTCTTCTAGAGTAGGGGGCACAGTCACAAGCCAGGTGATGGTCTTCTTATTTTCCACTTGGCACTCAAACCAAGGTGAAGAATAGATCATCCAGTGTCTCATTTTCATTACTGCCCTTTAATGAAACATCCAAACTATGCCACCCTGGGGCAAAGGCTTGGGACTATCTGAATGGCCAAAGACTTGAGTATAGATTATGTGGCCATCTCCTGATAGTAGCATCTTTTGATTGAATCAGAAGCAACACTTCTGAGCATGTACTACTCTTCCCACCTCATGCTTTCTTCTTACCTCGATTCCAAAGACTCTGACTCAGCCTTAGTGACCTAAGTGCACATGATGATGAATAGTCTGAAACGAAGTCAGTCTGATAGTGCTCACAGTTTGGAATAAATATTTTCTGCCAATGTGAAATCCTGCTTTGTGTGGGAGGAGGGTATTTTCGAACAGTGTCAACTGAATAATGTTGGCTGATACTCACTTTGTTTTCAACTGGCAGGCATAAACAAATGAACAGATTTATTCCTTCTGTTACTGTTATCCTGACACAAGTCATAATACTCTAGAAAGTGCTTAGTACTTGGAGGAGTGTGTGGGGTAGAACAGGCACATCAAACCTTATTTTAAAAAATATTGTACTAATTGGAGGTTTGGGGATCATAAAATGCTAGAGATAAAAGCAAATCGAGAGCTCATCACGTCATTATATTTTCTCTTATAATTTTGTCAACAAATACAAAAATAGGTAAAGAAAATCTCCAACACCTTTGGACATCTTTTATGGAGCCCTTGGGATTTATACTCTCTATATTTTAGATAACTTCTTACTGCCTTTGGATTCAAAAAGGAATATACAAACATTTTTCTGATCTTAATGACTTTTGCCATTTGTGAAATTATTCATAGCCACTTTTTTAATCATCTTTTTACAGTGTATACAGAAATAATTCTACATTCTGTGTACACCCTACAGACTCCTAGAGAGAGGAATAGGGTAGTTCTGGTAAGAGGCAGTTTCAGGTTGGGAGGATCATTGATGCTGAGGCTTAAAACTGTCAGAATAAAGTACTAAGAAATGTATAAAGGAAGAATGAATGGAAAGGAAAACTACAAAGCAGTAAAACCTTACAGTAGTACAAACAGTGATATTTGGCAGAATTGCAAAGCAATTAAGAGAAGGATCTAGACTCCCATCATCTTGCTTCCAATTTCTACTCTTCTCCTTGGGAAGCAATTTTCTCACATGTAGAAAATGGAACTCATGACAACAGCACCTACTTGATAGTTGGAGAAATGAAATAATAAATAATGCAAAGTAATAAAATGTGCCTGAGAAAAATAGTGAATCTTTAATTAATATGTGTGTTAGCATAAACAGTGAAGTGAGAAGTAAAAGAAAGAAACAATATTCTCTTTGGTATTTTGTACATGCATATAGTTGAATAAATTAAAGAGATACAAAAGTATATACACAGAAATGTATAATCACAGTTATAGCTTACTTCAGATACATAGCTTTCTATTCGCTTAGAAATTATATGTTAAGTACTTACTCTGGGCTAGGTATAATGGTCTCTGCTTCCCACCAGGTGGTTTACAGAAAAGGAAAAGAAAACACACTATCTGTAAAGACTGTGGTAGTGCTGAGCACTGGGGGCTGTGAGAGTTTAAGCCATGAATGATTAATCCAGTTGGAGTGAGAAAGAGGAAGTCAGGGAGAGTCACCCGGGGAAGAAATACCCCAGCTGAGTTATAAAGTGTGAATGCGTGATCTCCAAATGCACAGAGCAGAAGAGGCATTCAGACAGAAAGCCCCCTAAGTGGGAACATCTAGAAGCAAGGGAGGCAAAGAAACCCTCCCGGCAAGCAAGTGTGTGCTTTGTATTTCACAGGAGAGAGGTGAGGCATGAGAAAGAGCCCTACAATTTCTTCTTATGAAGATTGCTTTTTCTTTTTTTTTTTGAAACATGGCAATTGTGCATATTTGTTGGATACAATGTGATTTTTCAATATATTATATAGTGGGTAATGATTTGATCAGAATAATTGGAGTGTCCGTCACCTCAAATATCATTTCTTTCTGTTGAGAAAATACAAAGACTCCTCTACTAGATATTTTGAAATAGGTATACAATTAACTGTTGTGGAGCACTGTTACCCTACTGTACTATAGAACCTTAGAAGTTATTTCTCTCAATTAACCACATCTCTGGACCTGTTGCCTCTCCTCTCTCCATTCCCCGCTTCATTTTCAGCCCTGGGAACCACTGTTAACCTAAACTATGGAGTATTTGTAGTGTTTTTCATGTCACTGTTCACACTGGGAGAATGCCCAGGAGGAAGATGTGGGTCAAGATGGGGAACCTCTTTGTTTTGCTGTGTCTGTCATCCATAATCTGGGAGGAAGATGAAGGTCTGAACTAAATCAATGCGATTGGGTTTGTAAAGAAGGAGAAAATTTGAGAAATGCTAAAGAGAAAATGTAGGACTTTTTGTCACCAGTAGATTAAAAAGTTGGATTAAAAAGTTGGAGTTCAGGGAGGAGTAAAGGATATATTCCTGAGTAACATGATTTACTCAACTGAGTGGATGAGTATGACATTAGGTAGATTTGTTAAGAAGGTTCTCTCTTCAGATTTTTGTTCATTTAGATTTATATGTAGATTCCTGCAAAAAATGTTTTATCTACAATAGAATCTATTTCTGGCACAAAAGAAATATATGGAATAGAGATGGAAATTGTAGGAGTAATAAAAATGATAGCTACAACTCAAGATCCACAGTTTCACTCCAGAATAGATGGAAAGGGACAAAAACAAAGGCTGGAGATAGAATTCTGAGGGGTACCAACATTCAACATTTGAACCTAGGTAACTCTGGGAAAATATGTCAAAGTGGCATAAGTGATACCAAGGAAGATGAGATCCCCAAAAGCAGAGTACTCCAGGAAGAAACTGAGCAGAAAAGGTAAGATGGCTGCAGAATTTCACATGTACTTTGGAATTAGCATCTGGAGAATCATTGCCATCTTGGCACAGAGGCATCAGGGTGAAAAAGTGAAGCTCAAAGCAAAAGCAGAGGGTGGGGATGTGGAAGCCAAGCACAGGGAGCAAAAGTGACTCAATGAGATGAGAGGCCAGAAGAGGTTTCTTTATTCTTCCTTTGTGTTTCTTTCTTTTTTTTTTTTAATTGAGTTTATTGGTACATTTTAGGTACACAGTACAGTTACATTCATTACTGGGATCTTATACCTTTACATGACAGATCTTGGTTCTCATTTTTCCCCCTTGTCCCTGCCCTTCCTGTGTGTTTCTTTGGCTTCTTTGGTATAGGGGATTTGACTGCATTTGTCTACCGAAAGAAAAGACCATGGAGAAGAAGTGGAGAACTTCAGGAATTGAAGACAGTAGGATCCAAAGAGCAGGGTACACACACAGAAAAAACAAGGCCTGTGGATTCTGTGAGATTTGCTGGAGATGGGTGGCACATTGGCATGTATCTGCCTGACTCTCAGTAGAAAAGGGTGCTCGGCTTTGGACAACAGTGATGCAGAAGTGAAGCGGGGACTTGAGAGAGAGAGAGAGGATTGACTGTCAAAAATAGTTGATGTGAGGAAGGAAGAACAGAAATGAAGGGAAAGGAACCATAGTGGCACTGCAAATCCAGATGAGATGGCTGCATAACAACGGAACTGACCTCAGTCTCCCATGATCCTCAGATCTTATTTGCATGTGTGGGTGTTTAAGGAAGAAAACAGAGTAAAGCAAGACTATTTGCAAGCTATGTAAGCATCCAGATGCTAAGAAAGGGTGTGTTGCTGGAGTTGCTTTGAGGAGCAAAGTTCACACCTGTGGCAGAGTAAACACTCAGGGTATAAACTAAGAATATGAGCATTGCTCTTAAGGGAGAAACTGCGCGACTCCACAGTGTAGCCTTCCATGAGGGGTCTCGGATGTGCTGTGGTGGAAGACACAACCTCCTAAGACACACCGTACACAGCACACAAGCCTCTCTTGGACAATATGAACTGCTCCTGATTCCAAGGGACATCTTCACGATGGAAAGACACGGGAGAGCCATTGGAATTCATCTCTTACTGCTTGTTTGTAGGCATCATATATACTTTTCAGTGGCAACCAGGCTAGTTATATTTTTTAATTCTAGGTATGATACCATATAAAAATATTGAAATGACTTGTAGGTTTGTCTCTCATGTCTAGTTCTCAGCTAGAGAACTCTGGATGTTCAGAAATATCAGGTTTCATGTTTTATTTTCTATGATTAATTTTATGGTTCAGGTTCATATGTGTGAAGTTTTTAAAAAATAAATTTATAGAATTGATTGCACACATATTTTATTTTCTAAAAAAATTCTATACCTCAGAGAGAGATAAGAACACACAGGAAGTACGTATTAGGTTAGAGACCTCGTTCCAGTGCTTATCGATGTGTGTCATTTAACTAACTACTTAATCTTTTCAGGCCAAAGTGTTTTCTTTGTGTAAAGCACAAGCCTTAGGCAGCAATGGGAGTATTCACCTGTAATCCCTGTGGAACAGTTGGACCCTATTTCAAAATAAAAAAAATAAAAAAAAAGCCTGGAGTGTAGTTCATTGTGAAGACCTTGGGTTCAATCTTCAGTATTACAAAAATAAATAAATAAATAAATAAATATATAGAGTAATTTTTAAAAGGAGATCGAGTAGATCTTAATATATCTTCCTTTGTGCTAAAATCCCTTATAAGATATAAATTTGGCTTTGTCATAGTCAATTTCCAATATAACATCATGAATAGTCACATAGACAAGAACACGTACTTACTCCTGGAACAGGTAGCCAGCCCAGCCCATGGGCTCTAAAAACCTGATGCTGACACAGGGGTTCCCCATAAGTATTAAGACCGGCAGGCAGGATCCATCAAGGCTTGACTGCCTACCAGGGGAGTCACCTGCTGCCGCAGTGAAACTCCACCCTGGAAGTATTACCATTGCTGTGTCACACTGTAGAGAGGAAACACATTCATAAAGTGCACTGATGTGCACTGCTTTATTTGAAGTCCTGGTTGCAAACTCATTATTTATGCACTGTACTGTAGGCCATCAACACATCCCACTGGGAAATTAGTTTGCAATTTAGAGTCGTTTCAAAGTACAAGTGATTCGCAAGCCATTTTCCTAGGTTAAATGAGAACTCTTACTGCTTTCTGTGGCCTCAGAGGGAATTTTTAACCTGTGTGTTCCCTCCTCCCCCAGCTTCTGCAAGATGGTCTTGATTTTTCTACCTTAAATGCACTTTGGTGCTACATGTCTTGTTTTCAATTTTTGAAAGCCAAGAAATGGAATGGTATCTGTTGCATTTTCTTCCTTGCTGGAACTGCTTAGGGGCTCACTTTTGATTACTACTTTTCCTCTTGGAAGAGTCTTGAAAGGTTTCCATGTTACCTGGGGTTGCTTGCTTAATACAGGAGCGGTTTTCAAAGATTTGGTGATACGCACTCTCAGGTAAAGTGAATTAGAGGCATCATTCCACTCTCTCATTTCCAGACAAAGGGACATGGACCCAGGGAGACTGGCTGAGAGTAGGAGGAGCCTGGTAACACAGGGTGATACAGATTGGAGGCTCAGACTTGCACGTGAGTCTCTGAGCCTGGAAGGACCAAACAAACCATTATGATAAAAGGGAATCGGTTAATCTTTCCTTCTTCATAAAATCCTTTGGTTGTTTGAAACTCCCTTTTAAAACAGCATTCAGCACTTTTTAACTTACTCCCTTGTAAAATGTGAGCATGACCCCCTCATTCTAACCTAACCTAGAATACTTGGCCTCAAATCCATAGGTCATTGAAACCTTGATGTTATCCTTGCAGAATAAATAACATTATTTAAATTATATCCTATTGTCCTATATTATTCCTAGGATATAGAACATGATACGTGGTATAAAGATCTTGAATAAATTTTTTTTCTATTTGTCTTAGTTATTTTTCTTATTGCTGAGACAAAATACTAGACACCCACAGTATGAAGGAAGAAAGGTTTATGTTGGATCACAGTTGGAAGAAGTTTCAGTCCATATTCAGCTGGTTCCAAGGCAAGTTGTCTTAAGAGAGGGGCATGCCAGAGGAGAAACCATCTATGGCATGGCCAGTGGAAGGCAGTAGCAGCAAGCTGTAGCAGCAAGCTTGTCTTTCCCTTTTATCCCATTCAGGCTACAGATCTTTTGCATGTTGTCACTCACAACCAGAGTAGAGTACCCAGAAAAATGCTAATTCGAACTAGTGGATGAATTTAGTACCACAGGTCCTTAATTCTACTATCACACAGGCCTTAGATCCAGCCACCTCTGAAAAGCTCCACCTATGAGAACAAAAGGCTTTGAGGAGACATCTAGTTACAGGCAATGCTACTGTCCCTCTTTTCTCAGTGTCTAAAATGTCAAGACCTGGGTAATTAGGTATAATAGGCCAGAGATAGAAAAAGGCATCAAAGTTTGTAAGCCCCTTCTTCCCCAACAGCAAGAAGTACTAATGTTTCTCTGAAACCCAGATTTCAACATCTCTCTAATGCATTAGGAGACTGTTTCCTTAGGCACACAGACCTGAAAGTACATACACCAAGGAGATTAAGTATTTAGTTCAAAAATGTTTGAAATCACTAGCTCAAACACAGAAACTACACACAAAGAGTGTAAAGAAACAATGAAAGCAGGAGATCAACAAAGTAAATATCACCTAGAAATACTAACAGTCTTAAAGGTCAGAAATCCTTAGTTAAACATAAAGACCCATCCATTAAAAACAATCAATTAGAAGATAACCTGAGAATATCATACTATGAATTCTTCAAAGCAGAAGTTACTAGCTAACAACTATTAACTGTGTTCTCTAGAGGTTTCTCCCTATAGCAGGTTCCAAGCAGAAACTGAAACTCATAGGAAAAGAAACAGAAATAAGTGCTTTCAAAGCTGCGTAATAGCGAACTTCTAAGATGCAGTGGGAAGACTTCTGTCTTGCAATATCCCAATTGAGGATATCCCGATCTGTCTTCCTGTGTGTTTCTTGCTATGACATAAAAGGAGAACAAAACTATCCATTAGATTTAACATTGCAAGTGAATTTTTTTTTGGTGGAAATTGACTTAACTGCTTCCCTTGATTATAGATGATTCAGCTATTGTTCTACTGCTAGTTGAATGAGAAAATAGCTAAAAAACAACTGGCTTTTTCTTCAGGTTTTGAAAGAAGCAAGTATTGGCTTGGTTTGCTGCCATTGGGTGGGTATTATTTTTTCTTTTTAATATTATAAACATTTCATTCTTTTTGATCCCCATAATTCAACTCCTCTTGTCCCTTACTGGGTAAAATAATACATTAGGTAGATATGATATTTTGAATATAAAAGTTTATTTTGAATCATTGAAGAAACTCAGACAGATTTGAAAACACCATGCAAAATTATTTTTACATTTCTCACATCTCCAACAATTCTTAGATTTTCCTATTGTAATTTTTACTTCTAGATAGCATACTAATTATTTGTCATGAACACCAAATCATCTCATGACTCCACAGGTGAGTTGAATCAATTAAAACTTCCTAATACTCAAGGATGTTATATAATTAGTAAAGCAAGAGATTTCTTCATGTTTAATATTTTATGAGACTACATATTTTCTTAATAACCTTTTCTCCATTTGGGAAAAAAGCTGTATATGTGGTGTACATATACATTTCTCAGCTGGGTCCAATAGAACATTCATTTATATTAAATAAGGATCACATAGCATACAGAACTTTGAGAAACCTCTTTTCTCTACCGTCTCTTCAAACATTATTTTCAAATGGAAAAATGCATTTAGTTAACAACTAAATGACTTCCTGAAGGGGTACCTTGCTTATCAACCCACACTTCAATATATCTCTACTGACTAGAGTTCTATTTTCATATAATGATTTGAATAAGGAAAGACATGCTGTAATTCTCTGGAAGTCAGATTCTATCTCTAGCTTCTCAAAGTTGTAAGGTATTTTGGTTGTATGATACAGTCATTATTAAAAAGGTTATGATGAATTTAAAAAAATATGGAGATCCATGTTCCTTCCGTTGCTCTCTCCCTAAAATATTAAATTTTGCTCAAAAGCCTTATTTTTAACAATATGCCAAAAGCTGCTTCATCTACCCATAATAGGATCCACACAATTCTGTGATCAACTCCATGAAAATAATTTCATGAAGGCAAAGCCCATAGCAGGCCAGGATTTCCTATATCACTGAAATTTAGTGCCATAGCATGTTTGCTGGTGGACTTTTATAAAATGCAAAGGCAAGAAAATAAATAAAAACAATGGCCATCAAGACAACAGAAGGACTTTGGGTTAGGGTTTTTCTCATACTTATGGGATCATCGAGGGTTTGAACATGCCAGTGAAGTTAGGAATTCTCCTTTTTACATAAATATTTGTCTAACTCTAATCCTAAACATAAACCAGGGCTGATCTTTTTATTTTCATTAGAACTATTATACCACCCTTCTTATTACATTCTCCATCAGTGAGTGTGCAACTTAAAGAAATTATCTATTTTTGCAGGAGAGGTAATTACACCTTCTACAGGTTCACTCCATTTCTACGAAGTCTTTCAAGAACAGGAAAGGGAAAAAACAAAGCTTGCCAATGTGTAAATCCTGAGTTCCATCAGCTATCTGCTTTTTCATCAGTCCTGTGGTCAGCCCTCTGGAGCATAGATATTGTGCAGAAACTGCCTGATGATGAAGCTTTCACCAATCAAAGTGAGTTTCTAAAAGGGACAACATAATCAGCTCAAAAGCCTGCTGTTTTAGATATATAAACACACACTGTTGGGCCTGGAAAGACCAATGATGTTGTTAAATCACTCGTTAAAAATTGTTGAACCAAGGAGTCAAAGGAACACAGAGCTTCCCTTCCTTCATCTGTTGTTCACAAGTTTGTCCATGTCACCAGCTCAGTCTCCAGACTGTCAAAACAGACCCTGGTGTTGACCTTATTCCCTCCAAACCAGGCTGCTGTGCCTCACAAAGGGCAGCATAACTGTGAAATATTTTAAGTGCTATTTCTAAGGTTGGAGACAGGAGAAATAGCCCTCCTTGTGTAGATTTTAAATACCTTCTCTCTGTACTGTCTTGGAGCGAGGGAGGGAGGAAGAGAGGGAGGGGGGAGGGGAAGAAGAGAGGGCGAGAATTATGTGGCACGGGGCCAGATTTAGCTTTTAAAAATTGCTAATTTTGGCTTCAGCTCCCTCCATTAGGGCAATGGTAGAATTATGCACACAAGTCTGAGGCTTCTCTCTGCTCAGAAAACATCTGCATTCAATTAGAAGTAAGCCTGAGTGTCGTGTTAATTCTGCAGAACCAAACAAATCATTTTTGTTTAAACTCATTCAATGCTGAAAGGAGGAAAGGTTAAAGGAAGAAATAAAGGTGGGGGACAAAACCACCACACGGTCGTGGAAAAGAGCTAAGAAGCCAACAAGAAGTTCCTTTACCAGGAGAAGATGTTCCTGGATAGTTTTCCGGGGGAATGGTCCTCCTCAGAACTTCCCACTTGGCTGTCACGGAGGGTGGGATGGGAGTGAACATTTTCTCTCCCCTAAGAATGTAATTTTTATTTTTACTTACTTACTTACTTATTTATTTATTTATTTATTTATTTGTTTATTTATTTATTTATTTATTTATTTATTGGTACCAGGGATTGGACTCGGGTCCTTGCGCTTGCAAGGCAGGCCACTGAACCGCTGAGCTAAATCCCCGGCCCTAAGAATGTAATTTTTAAACCAGGAGAACATTCTACTGATTCTCCTAAAGTGAAACTGACCGAATAGTTGATGAGTTTGGCAAGCAAGTGGTAGGATTTCACCTCTCTTTTAAAAGCCAAACGAATAAAAACAAAATGCATTTACAGCCCATCGAATGCATTTCCATTTTCATAGCAAATGTGATTGGTGCTCTGTCCTCCAATGTACAAAACGGACATCTTTCCATAACCTGTTTCCATGGAAACACAAATAATGTCATGAGTACTGGGATCTCCACACAAGTACATCAGAACTAAGATTTTTAGACTGGTGGTTCTCAGATAGAAAAAGACATTTCAGCTATTCCTTGGGACTGACATAATAGTTCTCAGTGCCATTTGTTAAGATTAGGTCCTACTGTGTTTCAGATAAGAAGGGGAGATGCAGACCCTTTTTTTTTGGCATTTCAGTGTTGAGGGATACGACTCAGCCCTTAATCAGCAGTCCTCAAATAGTGATTCTCCAGCTTCTTCCCGGCAGATAAAAATGCTTTATGTTCCAGCTATTTAATCTTTATCAAAATGACCACCATGGGGAATTGTCTGTGGATATAAGCTTGACAAGTGTGCTTAAATTTTATTTTTAAATATATGTTTTCATTATATCTTTGGATCAAGCTAAAGCATAAAAGCACTGGGCGTTGGACCAAACTACAGTATTGTTTGTATTTCAATTGACTTTCACTAAGTTATACAGTAATTTTATGTCAGTTGTATGTATTGAGAAGCACCATAGCAAATAAGAAAATAAAATGAGCCCTTAGATCTACCAGAGTTATATTCTTAACATATATCCAATGCTATTTTAGAAGAAACGAGGAGATCAGTTTCTTAGATTTTTTTAACTGCATTTTTTTCCTGAATGGCAATTTTCTGGGTTTGTTTTCTTTCATTTTTATATTATAGGAATGCTGATTTTTGTAACTGATACTAGATTCCTTTATTGCTTTATCTGTCAAAGCTGTGAGCCTAGATGTTATGATCTATAATTTTATATACAGTATATAAATTACATATTTTATATTTTATATGTCAAAAGCTTTATTATAGTATAACCTTTACATTTCCTTTACTTTAATTTCTTTTATTCCTTTTGTTTTACTTTTTGTTTACTTTTGTAAGATTTCATAATCCCTTTGTAAAACAGACTTAGTATACTTGTAAGTCAATAAATAAATCTAAATTAAGGTTTGCTATTGAAATGTAAATCCATTATGTCTGCCTTCCTTATAGGTGATTGTTATCTAGTTGAGTAACAAATTTAATTTTCACATTCATTTATGTTATTCATCTTTTGATTTGTCTTCAAAAATTATAAAAGCATAGAGGAAAGAGATGATTTTGAATACGTTAAGAAACTCAAAACATCTGAAATGATCACATAGTTGACAGACATAATAAAAAATTTTAAAAGTAATTTGGCTTTAAGTGGGGAAATGAGCATAATGTAAATTAAATAACAGTATTTAAGGGGTTACCCTTATCAGAATATGTGCAGCTGTTTCCTATTGCTTTCAAAAATAATGTCTAAGTAAAAAATAAGAAGGATGAAACTTCAAACTCTTACATAAATTAGAAGGACGAAGCAGTATGCGAAAGCCATATTTTACTTGAGTACTTGGACATATAAAATTAATTTTACCTCTTGATTACTAGGCCAAACCTATTTTCCCTTTAGTTGTTAGGAAAAGTAAAATTAAGTTATAAACTTCAAGTTCAATGCAAAGAAGAAATAAATGAAATGACTGAACATGCAGCTTCCACTTCTGTGTCTGTCCCCTCTTTTAGAATGCTCAAAGCATTGTAATAAATGTTTCCATTTGAAAGGTAATGAGCTCTCTCACAAAGTTTCCCACCAGAAATCTGGTCACACACATATACATTAAGTCTTTAAAGTGCAGGAACCATGTAAAATACGTTATGAATTCATTTTCAGGCACTAATTTTATACTATTGCCAAAGTCTTTATTTGTGATTCACATAACTCTGCTTCTCTTTGGTTTGCTGGAACTGCATTTTGTATAAAAGTTCATTTTTTACTAATTCATTTGTTACTAAAATAAAAAAATCTAAAAGGTAGGCTAGAAATATCTGCCTGTGTTTTTTTGGATCCCAGTCTAGGCTAAAACTCCCTCATGATCTTCCACCCAGGAGTTCACTGACAAGAGGGAATCTGCTATTGAGGTTGACCTGCTTCATAGACAGGAGTAGTGACCAGGTGGGTATTAGAAGTCCATCTGGTGGCACATATAGTGACTTAGGCACAAATTCTTGAGCAGATTTGAGGCAACTCCTTCACATGATTTTGTGTGCAATGCCCATTCTCAGCAAAAGAATTTGAAAAGAGTGTTCTTGAGCCAATTTTAGGCATTGCTGAATACTCTCAGATACAGGTGGAGGAAAATTTTCAAGAGGGTGAAGACAAGGAACAGATGAATGTGGAGAAGCTACTGGCACCGTGACCTATTAGTGCCCCAAGTTGGTAAAACCAAAGGAGATATGGGGTAGGTAGAGTCACCTTACTCACCAGTCGAAGAATGCATAAACAAATTGAGGCATGTACATTCCTTAGAATATTACTGGACCATACAAAAATGACACACTGATCCTGGCTCCTTGGATAAATCTCAGAATCATTAAGTGAAAGGTACCAGACAGACACAAAAGGTCAATATTACATGATTCAATTTATATGAAATATCCAAACAGGCAAATATATAAAAACAGAAAGTAGATTATCTTTGTCATGGGATCAAGGAAAGGTCAAGATGGGAGCTGATTCCTCAGTGAATAGGAGGTTCCCTTTTGGGGTGATGAATATGTTCTGGAATTAGTTTGCCATGGCGATAGTACATGTTGAATTTATGAACTGGTGCAACATTACACACTTTAAAACAGTCAGTTTTATGTTGTGTGGATTTCACCTCAATTAAAAAAAACTATTTTGAATGATTAAATATAAAATCTTACTACCTTTGGAAACAGCCCATTTGCCCATCTGTTGGAAACTGGATAAAGAAGATGTGGTTTTTCTATAAAATGGAATATTATTCAGCCATAAAGAACTAGAAAATAGATTCATTCATAGGAAAATGGATACATATTGAAGATATACTCCTAAGTGAAATAAGTAAGTCACACATGTGTAAATAACAAATAGTTCTCTGGTGTGGATAAACTGCAATAGTACAGAAGATCCTAATAAGATTACTGACATTGTGAAGTGGGAAGAAAGAGGCTAAAGGTGTAGGGAAGGTGGGATGGGTAGGGGAAGGGTAATAAGGGAAAAGAAAAAAATGTGAGAGAATGAAAAGAAGGAAATAAAGTGTTTGTAGATGGGGAGGGGAAGAGGGGGTGAAGGGAGGGCAGGGGTAAGGGGAAAAAATGAGAATCAAGACTTGTCATGTAGAGGTACAAGATCCCAACAATGAATGTAACTGTACTGTATCCCTAAAATGTGCCAATAAACTTAAATAAAGCTGAAAAAAATGAAAAACAATCTTACTACCAAGGGAAATATCAAATATCTACTTGTTTCATATTTTATCTCCTCTCTTTATTTTACTTTTGATTGAGCGGAATAATAGTTTCTTTCAAAAATAATATTATGAAAACAATGGCACCTTTTAGTCTTTATTTACTCTCAAAAATTTAGTTAATTATCCATTTGAATGCTCTTAGTAACATCATATACAACTTAATATAAGCTCCATTTTATCATAAGAAACTGAGGCGCACATATTTGGAGAAACTTACTTCCAACCATGCCAAGTCATCAGGGGTGGGAACAGGATTCTTCTCATGAACACCAATGTTGGATTATGTGGCGTAAAGATGTCATAATGTTTGGAACTAATATTTAGGTCCTGTTCTATGAAGACTATATTTTAGAGTGAATAGATATATCTGTGTTATAGAAAAAGTAAATATGGTAGAGATGGAGCTACCTCTCAGTGCCTATTGCCACACTCCCTCACAGCCTCTTTCTACCTTGGCAGATTTTCCTCCAGTGTTCTGAGGCAGGCAGCTCAGGTGGCAGCTGGCCAAAGCCTACAGAGCTGATGGAAAGTGCCCGAGTTCCCACTCCTTCCTCTGATCACAAAGACACATTCTAATTCTCACCAACAATTTCCTTTGTCGCCCGTGTGCCTTTCGATATTCCATAAATACTGAGGTGAAAAGTTACAATAGAATATCAGTAATTTAGCTCTTTCCAAACTCCAGAAATGTTGGTTCCGTGTTGCCTTGATTCTAATTCTAGATTATATGAAAGAGATTTTGATAAGGACAGAAGGTGTATACGGAAAGGGTTGCTGTACGTCTTCACATGGAAAATGATTGAGAAGACCATATGTAATTTTAGGTTTTCCTAGAATGTGAGATACTCAAAGTAAACTATCATATAAAGTGCTCCTCTTACTTTGTCTCCATCACCAGTTTGGGAGCTATAGCCTGGTATTGGTATGTGTCCCTTTATATATATATATTTTTAAAATGCTTATATTTCATCACAAAACCATACTAACACAAGAGATTTTCCACTTATGGAGAAGGGTAAGGATAATAGGGGAAAAAGTGGAGATCCAAGAGGATATAAAATCGTTTATGTTTTTCCTATGTGGATTTTTTTGTCATGAGTTGCTCTAAAGTTGTCATTATTTCCCTTATGACTACTACCTGGGTAAATTATGGCCCTCCACTTGAAATGAAAAGCAGATTGCACTGCAGGCTTGAATTATCCCCTAATATTGTGTGATATATGAGCCATCTTGATGGAAAACTATTGTTATATATTTCATAGTTATGAGTTCCAAAGTATCAAAGTCCTCATTATCTCCTGGTGCTAGCCAGCTATAAATGCCCAAATACTCCAGCTTCCAGTATGTGCTTTTTTAAACTTATAGTCCTGTGTTCTGTGTGTGTTTAGCATTTTATGGTACTGCATAATATAGAACTGTCATAATTCTTTATCAGAAGCTCCAGCCAGGATACTGACAGTATAAGTTTCATTTCATTATTTCATTCCTGGATGCGGCAGACACCCCTCGATATTTTCTGTGTCATATAATCAACACCAAATGCAGTACTTAAACCGAATATTTAAAAAATCAATCAGACTTAAAATTTGATTGTATCTAATTGGCTTCCCATACTCTAACAAAATTGAATGATATAAGAATTTCACCTACTCTATATAATTTTGTACTTTCTCTAATCATAAAAAATATATTTTTTCCCTTCTTTAACCTCTATGGTAAAATTTTTTAATTTACTAAATTAATTTAACCCCTTTTCACACAGGTAGAAGAAAGTGTGTGTTTTTACTTTGGAATTAGAATGACAAGTGCAATATAATCTTGTGTCAGCCTGTCTCTTCAGGTTTTCCTTCTGCTGTGAATCTTTTCAACACTAATGGAGAGGGGATTTGTAGGGGCCTTCAGTCTGGATTAGCATGGTTTTGGGGAGGAGGGCACAAATGTTTACAGAATAAATTGAGCTAGAAATAGACAGATGTAGAGCACCTTTCTAATTCCCTAAAAACTTGGGAGAGAACTAGGTATTCCATATTGACTCATCTTTGGACAAAAACAGGCGTGGCTCACACTGTGAATCTTATCAATCCTATCAATTCTTTTGAGAAAGAACAAATATGTCAGAATGGAAAGAAAACATTAAAGCAATAGCAGAAGCTGGACGATAAGCAGAAGACCGTGGGGAAATATGTGCTTTAACTAAGATAGAGATAGAAAATATATGAAGCACATATTTGATTCTGATTTCTAACACTGCTGGTTTAATAATATATTTGAGTTTGCTTCATCCTCCCCTCACAAAAAACATTGACTAAAATAATGTTATTGTTGCTCTTTTACTGCAAAACCAAATAATGACTTTCATGGTATTTTTTTTCTTTCCACCCTCTTTCCTAAAAAATAAGAGCTAGCTGGGAAATAATCAGCCTTGAAAACTAGAGATCAAAACTGCCAGCCACTCTCAGCCTATCTTTGCCTTATCTGCCATAACTATTCTCTTGTTGGACAGCTGCTCTGTAAAGCAGGTAAGGCACGGATAGGCTGACCAGGGCTGGCATTTTCGTTTAGTTTTCAAGGCTGATTGTTTTCCAGATAGGTTTTATGTTCTTGGAAACATGACATCACTTTCTGATGGCCAAAGCACCATAGACTTAAGTCTGGAAAGCACAGGTAAGAAAAACTCAAACATGTTGAACCTGAACAATTTTTAAATACTACAAACTATGATTAATTAACATAATCATGAAAGATAGAGGTATACCCCGGATATTGTGAACTCTTATAATACTCCTTAATATAAAGAACAAGTTTAAAAATGTCATTATATAAAGATTTAAAAACTATTCCTGATAAAGTTCAAGATGAATCCAAACAAGACTCATAACTTCCAACAAGTTTTGTTTTTTTCTTTTATCATTACCTGCTTTGATCCAGATGCTTACCAGCCTGGCACAGGAATGCAGGAGTAGGACGTCTCTGCAAGAGTGAAAATGTGTGTGGTGAGCCCCACAAAGGAAACAACTGGAGATTCTGCTTCTGGGACTATGGCCTGAGGTCAATTGGCTCTCCAGCTTGTAGTTCTGGGCTTATGCACAGTGCTTTGTACACATGCCCTGCAAAAATTCTGTCCTGATAGGATCAGGAACAGTCTTAGGTGCTCCTGTTTCTAAGTTGTTTAATTAGTGAACATTCTCTTTTAACCCTAAAGACCACTTTCTTGCATGAAAATTTAGATAAAATGAAAAGGACTGTTCATAGACTTTTATTGTCTCTTCACTTACCCCCTGTGGCAGTTTTTAGATTAACAGGAATGTCTAAGTTTTACCTATTTATCTGATTTATATCTAGATTAATCCAGCTGTTGTGATTTTCAATGGCCTTAGTGTTATTTTACTGCTAGCTAAAGTTAATAAGCTCTCTCTGGACTGGTGCCATGATACGAGGTCAATGCCTAGTTAATCATGCCATTGTTTTTCCATACATGATGCCCTCTGGATTATCTGCAACTGCAATGATAATTGATTAAAAATACATCTCAGATGATGTCATTATTTAAAAAAGGAACAAATTCAATGTTTCAAAAAAAGCTTGTTTAAAATTTGCTCAAGGCTGTTGTTGAAAAATCTTTAATCATCTTATTAAGTAGATTTTGCATTCATAAAGAATATATATTTAGAATTAACATGAATCAACATTAAAATTCCTCAGAGTTTCTACTTGTAAAGTTGCATGCTGCAAGTTCCATCTATGAGCCAGGATTATATCACACCATACCATAAAGAGGGACTAAAGTGAATTGAAAGAGTTATTATTGACATGTTATTTTATGCTATGTATAAAAATCCAATTTTTATTTTCTGTACTTTCTTTAAGTTTTCTGCACGTAATACTAAAATGTTCAAAATAAAGTATTAAAAAAATGAGACATCATATGTGCTGATTAAATCTCTCCATGTATACTTGCCTGACCTTTAAGAAACCCTGTCTGACAGTATCTGCTATTCACGTAGGATTATATTCAGTAGCACTTAAGGTATTTGTTTTTGTACTTCTTTTCCTAAAGCAAATCAAGATTAAACCAAATTTTGCAAAACCATAAAAAAAGTTAAAAGGAAAACAGTACCAAAATACTAAACCAAAAAACAAAAAGCTCTACACTATTTCTGCTTTTACGCAAGCTGATCTCAGAAGAGATGATCTGCTTTACTATTTTATGCTCCTTGGAGTTAATATAACCTCTGCCTACTGACAACCACAAAGATATTACATTATGAAGATTTAGCCACTGGCTGCCAAAAGCAATCAGATCTATGAATACCGTGTGGTTTGTTTACTACATTTATATTGGTTACATGCACATAATTAAAAGAGCAAAAAAGAACAAAATCCATATTCTATTGGCTAGGAGTCTTCTATGCCTTGAGGGAATGCTTTTTAGATCAAACTGAAGCAATTCTTTTTGGAGAAGAGAGTGACTCTGAAGAAGATGTGGGAGAAATTAGAAAGTGCAAACAGGGAGTCAGGCAGAATTGGGAGGGTTCACTCCAATGCGATGTTCACTGCACTATTGATCTGCAGTCTGTTTTTCCTCTTTGCATTATGTCAGTATTCACATTTACCACTGCTTACCTTTCAAGGGACTGAACGTAGTAAGTATCCCTATGCTGTCTTTCAGAGTCGCAGGTGAAATTTAATTACTACTAACATTGGCTACTTTTCACTGTGTTATATTTGCTCAAGAAAAAGTGTAAAATGTTGTAAGGATTTGGCATTAAAGCTATTCTGCATGAATGGCTCTGTGTACCTGTTATGATTTGTGCCTGGATACCCCCCACCCCAGGCCTCGTGTGGTCAAAGGTAGGGCTTTCTCAGGACGGCTTCTCCTCTGTGATGCCCCTCTGCCATGCCACCCTGCCTTGGAGCCAGCCAACTATGGACTGAAACCTCTACAACTGTGAGCCAAATAAACCTTCCTCTTTAACTTTGAGTGTCAAGCATGTTGTCTCAGCAACTAGAAAAGGAACTAAGACAGTATCATTTACTACCACTTCTATAACAGACTTATTCTTACCAAGCAACTGCTTGGGTGTGCTACTCAGAATATCTAGCTACATACACTACTATGCAATCTCCACCCTCCTGCCCCTCTCTGTCTCTCTTTTGCATAATCTCTTATACTCATGGAGAGAGAGGCAAGCAAAACTCCAACCATTCTCATTACTCCTACTGCTACCTAGTCAGGACCACCATTATTTCATCTTTGGAAAGCATTATCTCAGGACATAAAGATTAATCACTCTGAACCCTCAGTCAGGACTTTCTCCTAATGCACATATTACTTAAGATTTGGTGGCCTCAATTATTTCCTGATCAACAAAGAGAACAAGTGGAGTTAAATGATTGCTAAAGTCCAATTTAAAATTACTCTGACCTTCTCTTACCAAAATCTTCTGCCTCGTTTGACTTCTATTTTGCAACATGAGCATATCCTGCACATCCACTCCCACCAATATCAAAAATGACCCATCTTCCTCACAGTCTACAACTTAACCATTACCAGTTTGGTTGCATCTAACTGTTAAACACAGTTTGAATCTATGCCTAAAACAATGTGGCTCATTTTCTTGAAGAAGCTTCAAACTAAAAGATATAATCGGCATTGTGGGGTATGTTAATCAGTATTGACCCCCGACTAATTTCTTTGCACCAGCATTACACTGGTGGAGGAGGCAGAGGCTCCCTGCATGAAGTCTGGCCTTGAAGACTGCTCTGGGATCCAATAGCTCAATGCCATTGTTCAATACAACTTCAGGAAGGCAGTTAAGGGGATGCTTTCCCCACCTAAGCACTGATAAATTCAGCCAGCAATGAATATTCATATTACTTTTACTTTTGTTACAAAGTTCAAGAATATTTAACAAATATATACCAAAGATCACTCTTCCAGGAGTTTTGTCCAGCTCTACGGGACTCTCTAAGCTCACTGTACTTGTCTATGATAAATCAATTCAACAGAACCTGGACTCTAATGTAATATGAGTATTTTTCCTTCTTTACTGAAGGATCATTTTAAATTCAGCAAGTGACTGGTTCTAACACCTGAATAAGGGAATCCAGAACAGGAGATATACACATGAGTAATAAGGCCAGACTGCACAGAATAAGGCAATTTTGTTGGTCAGTTTTCCTATCACTGGGACAAAATACCTGCCACTGCAACTTAAGGGAGGACGTTTAATTTGGTTTTCAGTTTCAGAGGTTTCAGCCTATGTTCCACTGTCTCCAAGGCAGGAACATGGCGGTGTAAGGGCCTGGTGGAGCAAAGCTGTTCACTTCATGGCTGTAAGGAAGGAGAACACACAGAAGAGCTCCAGTGACAGACAATCCATTCAAGGTTCCAGAACAGTGACCTACCTGCTCCAAAGTGGCTCCTCCTCCTGACAGCATAGTCAAACATTATGGGTTTAATCCACCAATGAATATAGGGCCTCCACCATCCAATCACCTTTCAAGGAGTCACTTAATCTGGTCAAGTGGACAATTAAGATTAGCACAGCAGTGAAATGTCCCAGCCCTTGAGACCTTTTTTTTTTTTTTTTGTACCAGGAATCAAACTTGGGACCTTGCACTTGCAAAGCAGGCAGAGGAACCACTCAGTAAGCTAAATCCCTGGTCCAAGGCTTTCTATTTCTTGCTATAAAACATCTTCCTCTAATCAAATACTTTTCACCAGTCATTGGGATGGTTCCTCTGCCAGTTTCTCAAGTGCCTGTTACCAATTAACATATGTCAGTGGTTCCACAACTTATTTATTGGTAAATCCTATAGTAATTCCCATTCTGTAATGATCAGTTTCACTTGTGGAATCCAGAACTTCGAATTCAGCCAAGCTTGGCTAGAGTTAATCTTCTCCTAATTTCTCAATATAACCTTAAATCTTTCAGGAACAGGAACTCTTGGGTTACATAATCCCAGGCAGTAAATGCAAGGTGAAGATTTTGAAGACTTACATCTGGTGGACACATAGAGAGTTTAAAGGATCTGTTCTTTCTCTGGAGCATATAATTCCAAGCAGCACATTCTCCTTTGCACAACCATTTTGACCTCAGTGCAAACCCTTCACATTTTTTCTCTTTTTCCTATTTTATGTGTGTGCACATTCATGTGCTTTTTTTTTTTTTTTTTAGAATGACCACAGTTCAAGAAGTTTCCCATATCACACCTTCTTTTTCCTTTATTGTGCTTTTCAAAAAAAATCTGGAATTTGGTTAAAAATAAAACTTTGGCTCAAGACTAGTGTCATCATTTCAATGAGAGGGGAAACTCAGAACTTTAAGTTCAATTTCACAGAGGTTAAGCTTCATTATCACCCCAAATAGAACCACAGTCCTGTCACTGTGATTTGCTCTCAGTCTGCAAACAAAATTTAGTAGTAAGTATGTCAAATCTTTACTTAAGAATGTTGATCAAATACTAAAAAATGAATGGCATCTTTGGGTAACAGAATAATATCTCTTCATCACTCTCTCTTCACAAGATTTCCCCCCCATTCTGAAATTCTCTCACATTCAACGTCCAATGTGAAGACACATGATCAAAAACTAGAATATATCATTGATCTTTCCTCTTCTCTCTCTGTTTTTTCCAATCTCTTTATCAACTATGGATCTGTGTTTTAAACTTTTTATTGTTCTCATTTGTCATTCACCAGAATATAATAAATAAGTAGATTTGGGTGTTATATAATTACCAAGAGTTCCAAGAGTTTTTTTTTTTTCCTAGAACTGGGAGAAAGGAGAACATTGGTTTCATGAATTTGCTGCCTTGCCCTTGTATAAGTTCATTCAAACTCACCTGAATGTGCTCTATCACCTGTGACCTAGTTAAAATGCTCCCTCCCCAAGCAACTTTCTGAGAAATGTCTTGCTCGCTCTTCATCTTCCTGAACTATAACTTCACACATCTCCTAGCTTCTCACTATAATGAAAACTAGTGGTCAGTAACAGAGTCCTGTATGTGAGTTCTCTTTCCATGGGAGACTTTCCAGACAGCCTAACGTGTAACGTATATGGACCTTAATGAACTAGGAATCCCACAGGTCCTCTCTCTCTCTCCTCATCTATTGGCTTAGCTCCCTGCCACCTCAAGACTCACCGTCAGCCTGCTATTGCCACCATGGCACTCTCTGTTCCGGAGGGTGAAGAATGTCTTCCATTTTATACATTTTTATTTCACTTCTTATTGTTTTTCTACATGCACACACACACACACACGAACACACAAACACACACTATACTTACACACACAAACCCAAACCTAATCTTTTTCTCATTAAGAGTCATTCTTAAAAAGTGGCTACCTTGGACACAAGTTCAGGCAAGAGGAACATTAGGAAGAAATCATACCAATAGAAAACATACAATGCATAATCATATATTACCAGTTTTATTCTTTCAGTACATAATCATTTCAGAATCTGATATCCAAAGAATTCATTTGGATTTCTCATGACCCATTAAAAAGTATTTACTGGGAAGCTTCAAACCATGGAAGATGGTTGGGAGATGAAGAAACCAGACCAAGTTCATCCTTGTATGATGCTTACATCCTGCTTCTGGGCAAGACAGAAAAATAAATGTACAGTATATCAGTTGGTGATTAAAATGAAAAATAAATCAAGGTATTGGATAAGAGTAAAATAATGGGAAAATCTAGTTTCAAATAGATTGAGTGAACTCTTTTACACTTAAAAAAATAGACTCTTTGGAAGGAAACATGGCATGGGAGAAGAAACTATGACATATTTTTAAAAGGATTATAAGTGATTTTTTATTATAATTAGTCTTTCACTTTTCACCAAGCTCCTACCAAGCAAGCACTATGAGCCAGAGATTCTGTAAGAATTGCTTACTAGAACTAAATAAAGCCAATCAGACATAGCCTCAGACTCCTGGAGTTCACTCTCTGAAAGATATAATAAGCAAAGATTGCCCCAAACTTAAAATTGTAAGAAGGGCTCTGAGGGAGAACTAAGAGGGCCATGGGGATATGTAACACAATAACCAAGTTCAACTGGAAAGAGGTTATTCTGAAGAACTATCTTGTTGAAAGATGATGGCAGAAGACTCCAGCAGAAAAGTTTGGTGCATTAAAGGAATGAAAGACAAAGTAAGGAGAACCATGCATTTACCAGGTAAGGGCATCAATCAAAAGTATCACAGATAATGCATTCAGCACTTAGTGGTAAAATGTTCAAGACATTTGCCTTAAAGTCATGCAATCAAGACAGTAATGTTGACTTTACTATGCTCTCTGTTTAGTATTGTTTTAGAAATCCTGGCCAACACACTATGAAAAGAAAATGACCTAGCCTTAAAATTATATTAAAAAAATACATACATATATAATCTTTAAAATTTGTTTTCACATTCAATTATATAAATGAAACTTTTAAATCTTTTTTTATATTTTATATATACTTTTGGGAAGGATAATTTAATTTGGTCCCTTTGTTTTTGTTGTTTTATAGTTTTTTCTAGTTTGGGACTTTGTTCATTTTTATAGGACATCATTCAAATCAAAAGCTATTTTGTTCCAAACTATATTCCCACCCCTCAGTACCGGGGCTTGAACTCAGGACCTTGCACTTGATAGGCAGGTGCAGTGCCACTGAGCTACATCCCCAGCCCCTAAAACTATATATTTTAAAAATGTTTATGGTTTCCTTCTTTGTGCCTGCCCTGAACTTGCTTTGTCTTTCTTAAAACTCTTAAATAATTACACATATTTTAGACAGCTAATTTATTTCCATGATCTATTCAAAAATAATAAACATATTTAGTGTATGGGATTTGTTTCCATATGCAAATAATTCTGCAGAGATATTTGTCTGATTTTTAGAGCTTGCATCTGTAAACTGGAGCAAGTAATCTATTGGAGTGTTTAGCAAAACAATGTATACCAAAGTAATTCTAAGCTCAACCTTTATCAAACATTAAGATGAACTTTTAAAATTAGCAATATGTAATGACCTTAATTTTAGGTATCCACAAATATTAAAAAATGATAACTGATTTTCAATTTTCCACAACAATTATGTAATCCTAGTGATATTTAAAATTTATAATTAATTTTAAAGTAAACGTTCCATTATTTCTTGTAGCTGGTACAGTTTACCTTGGTGATGTCCCTAAACATGCAGAGATATTTTCCACAGTGCTTTCATTGAACGACTCAATTTGGTCTACCTTTGCCAGCTACTTATCCATGCAGTGTTTGATGTTAATTTCATCATCATATTATGTTACTCAATTTTGGTTTCATTACTTTGCACCTTTTTTTTCTGTTCTAGGATCTCTATCAGTATTGTTTACATTGGGGACTTTCAAGCTCCTTGTGATCTTTTTAGTTCCACTGAGATGAGCTCTTCCTGTCAATGCTATTCTTAGAAGCAAAAATGCAATACTAACAAAATATGTAAACGAACAATTCTGCATCTGCCTTTAAGGTAAGGTATTTTTGCCCTTTTCTTCTCCCCCTTTTTTCTGAGCCCTTTTAGTCAGAGTTTGTAAAATCTTTTCATCACTTAGCGATTCTTCATTTCTTTATTAGTTTTGTATTGGTTTTATGACCATGAGGGGCCCTGCAAGCTCTTCACTGAATCTCAAGGTGACATAGTACCAGCTGGTGAATGCTTAGTGCAGTGTTCAGAGGGGGCGGTCTAAACACCAACAAGAGTGCACTAACCAGGGCCTGGAAGGTGGCTGAGGAGCATAGTGCCTGCCTCACACCTGCAAGGCCCTGAGTTCAATTCCTGATGCCCAAAAGAAAAAAAAATAAATAAATAAAAAAGAATCTGTTACCCAACAAGGTCTTTCAGAGATTGCACTTTCTAAGGAATGACTGAATCTGGTAAATAGTTAAGATAATTCAAGCAATGAAAAGAAAATGTCAGTTACCATATCATATTATAACATTTTCAAGATCCACTGGCCATTTTATCTTACATAGCATCTCAGTGACTTGACCGATTTATATTTTTTTTTTATAATTTACTTATAATTTGTATCCATAGCACCACACACCACTATGATTACTTTGTTTCTTTGTCCCTATTACAAGCGCAGCATCTAATTGGAAACCATTCCAGGCCTCAATCAGACACTGATGTCTCTGAAAAACTGTAAATATCTGTATGTGAGGCTCAATATTACTATTTTTAAAGCAATATTTTCATGAAGGTATCTTTTAACTTAAAAACAAATAATTCCTTGTTTTATGTTTCTGGTTGGATCTGTTTTCATTTTTCAAGGAATTTCTTAAACTAAACATTTTAAACTACTATCAAAATTTGCATTGCAGTTTATTTTATGCAGATGTCTTATCTCCCCCAATTCATTTAAGCTTTTTGAGAACTTTTTATTTATAGTGTGTATACCTCACACACCTAGCTATTCAGTGCTGAAGACACAGAGATGTTCAATAAATATTTCTTAATTTGATTTATTATAGCTCTTATTAGTTCTGTCTGCTCAGTCTGGTAGTACATTCCCTTCTGTTTGGTATAAAGCAGACGGCCTTTGATAGACTTTGAAATGCAGTCCAGAGTTAATCATCTCTGAGAAACCTGATATGCTTTTAAACTCCCCAGATCTCTTGTTAGAAAACTCAAGAGTCTTTAGGCATCAACTTTTTCTTCATCTGTGAACCACATTTGGTATGCATTCGTATCAGCAACAACATCACGAGGTGGGTAAGGGCTCCACAAACCTTTGGACTGGTTTAAAATTGGCATTTAATACATGCATATTTTTTCTTTTTAAAAACATTTGGGGAAAGTTCAGCTGCCAGGTCCCTTGAGCAAAATGATTTTCTTGACACTGCTTCTGTGTTGTCTCACACCCATACGTCAAGCCTTGTATCTTGAAAACAGGAAAAGGGGGAGGGAGACAGACCTTCTGTTCATTTCCAGGGCAAATCTACTGGGACACTAAGTACTTGAATATTTTCAATTTGCTCGGAAGCTTGAAGCTATAATAGAAGAAAAAATAGAGAGCAAAATTCTAAAATAGTAAACCAATTCCATATCCATTGCAATAGTGCTTGGATTGACAGAAGTTTAAAGCATATTCCTCTTTGATAAAGTTTCAATTGTACAAATAGCTTTGTAGAAATATTTCAGTGGCTCTTAACCCCCAATCTAAGGCTGCGTCTTCATAATTCCCGAGAAAGCATTGAAAAGCATCATCATTTCAGTTTGTGTAAATATGAATATTGTTTGGCAACAATAAAACAAATAGCCAGGTGATTAACTGGGATTGTTTTCATATTTCCTCAAGCCCTAACAAATAAATTAGGAATGTAAGTTAGTTATGAGATTGTTCCATGTTTAATAATCCTCAAGTAACTGAAGCACTAAATTTAAGAAGAACAGATGTTATTTCGTCTGAAATAGTGTTCCTAAAGATCCTACACTGTAGAGACAGTGCCTCCCTTTCACTGCCAAAGCATGGAAGCTGTCCTGGGGAGATAATATGATACAAAGATGGGTGAAGAGCTGATTCTTCTGTAATTGCTGCACACGAACTCGTGCTGAAGTGACGCCCTGTAGATGCTGTGTTGATAAATGCTATAGGAATGCACCTGGACACCCAGAGATAAGACCACTGAATGGATATGAATTCCAAGTGGTAGCAATCCCTGAGGTCATTTCGCTAGAAGTCCTTTTAAATGATTGAATGATTAATGGATACAGCCACCCTGGGCACCGCAAAAAGTCAATTTAAAAGCCATTCTTGTTTGGAAGGAATTCGCCTTTTTATGAGCACGAAGTGTTCTATTACTTTTTATGTGCCATGAAGCCCACTGCCTTACACTAATTAGACGTGTTAATCGATGACATAGATAGGATGGTCATAAAATACTGTGACAACAGGCATTTGCAACTGGATAATATTCATATCACAAGATTTCTCTAGCTTTTCACCGTTCTTTCCTCACCTCAAACTGAACATTTCCAAGGACCTTTACCCAGGTTAGCTCAATGTTTCACAGTTGTCACTAAAAACAAACAAAAAAGACTTAATTTAGTTTGATTGCTTAGGAAATTGCATCAAGTAACTTTGATAAAATACAAGAATGGATACCACGGAGCACAGAAAATTTTCTCTCAACTGTTTTTTGACCACATGATAATAACAGGATGTGCCCCTCTTTGGGACTAGTGACTTGAATGGCTTATATCAAAACTGCCTTTTCCCTTTCCTCTGACTTCCCTGCTTATTTCTTTGAGGAATGTAGACATGACATCAAACTATGCAAAACAGCACTTCCCTATTACAGATGACCAAAGTGTTATTTGCTTTATTTTGAAGAAAAAAAAATAGCTCTAACCTTTTGTGTGTAGTAGAAAGTAGGCTAACAGGATATATTTTTTCATCATCTCCAGATATTTTGCATTATCTCACCCTTTCCTGCTCTTTGGAAACAAAAGAAGTTAATTTTAAAACTCAAAGAAGAACAAACAAAATACAAAAGGAAATACTGCATCATACCTTTCTCTAGTAAAATCCCAGTGACATCTTACATTCTGTGACTATGGATCCCACTATCCTAATAGAATGATTGTGGATTTCAATTATTATTTTAAGGACCTAGAGAAAGACAATGGAAACATCTCACACTTGTAAATGAAGTGGATCTCCTTCAAAAAGGACTCTCGGAATCATTGAAATAGAGATATTCCGTATCCACCCTTGCTTACTCTGAAGTAAATATGCTTATTAACTAGTGGCTGAGAACCCATGAACATAAAGGAGAGAAGGTGGGAAGCAGGGAGGTAGACTTTGTGGAGAGAGAAAGGAGGGACAAGGATGGACACTGGGGGTGGGGAGAGGAGCAAACATGATCACGATGATCTGTGTTAATTCCTCAGAACAAATAAATTTATTATCTATTGCAAACATGTACGAATACTAAATACCAGAGGGGTGGAGAAGCATAACTAGATTCCAGGAACATTTACCATCCCCAAGGGAACTATGTTTGAAAGCTGTTGAGATAAATGGGAACAAGGTGGACAGCAGACACAAAGATCTGCCTAAAGAAGCCACAAATCCCAGACCAAAATAAGTTCGAAACACCTCCACACCCTTGAGAAGGTGGACACCAGCTCAGGAGAGTTCCTGTTCATTGAAGGGTTCTCTTGTTCCTCTTTCCTTAGTTTGGCTGCTTCCCAACTGCAAGGGGCACAGCACTGCAGAAACCCACTGAGAGAGGAGGTCCGGAGGTAGAGAGAAAGGAAGAGGCCCCTCCCCCCGCCGCTCCCTCTGGGTAACAGCCCTCCCATCTGGAGACGCCTTCACACCACACCAAGCATGCTATTCCATTCTAATAATGGGTGAAGTTTTATTTTCTGGCTGAAACCACCCAGGAAAGTTCACCAACTTTCACGTAGGGATAAGAAAAGAAAAAGGATCTTAAATCAAATTAAAAGGATTAGAGAAAAAATGGCTTTAAGATTATACCTCAATAATTATATCAAAGCAAAATAATGCTATTTTGGCTTCAAAACGTAAAGAAGCTGAGGTTATATAAATAAGTTAACACTACCTTTTCCTATTTTAAGAACAATAAAACAGTCAGTTCCAGTATTTTCATGCTAAGTATTGAAAATTGGCATCTAATAGTTACAACAAGCCTGGTGAAGTTTTTGCTTTGGCAACATTTGAATGTACAGTACTTCAGATTTTTGACTCAGTTCTTTTTGGAGAAAATTACAGGAACTAAAAGTGTCTTTGTTTAATCGTATGAATATAAACATTTGAAAATTACATATAAAACTTTAAACAGGGAGACTGGCTTTCCTAATTTGCACCTCTGCAGCATTTGGGGATAATTTCAATAATCAATTATTTATTCAAAGAATGAATTAGCAAGATTAAAAACTCAAATGGTTACTGCATGTTTAGTGTTCCTCTTCTTATTTATTAATCCAGTAACATGTATTAAAGTCTGTGCTTACTACATGAAAAGCTGTCTTTTAAAGCTTGGCTTCAGTGCTCTGTGCTAAACATACCCTGGTAGCAAAAATGAGAAAAAAACACCCATTTGAATCGGACTGTCTGCCTCAGACAGGAAGTGTCTGACAATTGTAAATTGGGTTCTGAAACTGGGGAAAGAATACAGATATCTCTAAATGTAAATCATCTGTCCAGACTTAATGGGCTTTATTTAATAGCTGGCTGAAGAATTACCAAGCTTGAATTTGCCTTAAAACATACTTGGTGCAACTTATACATTGCAAAGATGATTGAACTTCATATATTTTTATTAAACTGAATCAAAATGAATAAGAAAGCTGGGGAAATGGCTTCTCTGTGCTAACAGTACTCAGGTGCTGAGACGAGGCCTTGCAAGGGCTGATCCTGAATGCGTCCCCTCCAGAGATGGGCTTTGTCCTCTAACTTTGCCCTATGCGGAACATTTTTCAAACTTGACCCTGTCTCTTATACATATGCTTGTCAATTTTTGTATCCATTTCAAATATATGCTCAGACCACTGTCCACTGAAATTAATTAAATCTGCAGGCATAGTCCATTAAAATTGCTGAAAATGCGGAACTGGAAAATCATGTGGTTAGATATTTCCTTTCAATTTCCTGAAAAGCCATCATTTAAAATACCCAGGAAAGCAAAATAGAATAATAGATTGAGCTAATATTTTTAACCTTTGGTTTTTCATTTTTGTTCTGTACCCATGAGCTGGTAAGAGCTGACAGCTGCCAGTCATACAAGATTAATTTAAAGTGCTGCGGGTTATGAAAGTCTGTACATACACAGACCATTAGCTGTCTTGATTAGCTGCTGATGAAATGTTTTGACTGGTAACTTCTTTCAGATGTACCAGCTTGGTTAGAAACCAATGTGCCAATGAAATGTTTCTGGAAGAGCTCTGCTTAGCCTTAAAGAAATCTAGAATGAACCTGACTTTTTCTGTTCTGGAAACATACACCTCAGGTTTCCTAAATATAAACACAAACAGTAGGAAAAATGGATTTTCAAAAGAGTAAATAACCCATGGATTTCTTTTCTTCTACCTAACTTCTGCGTCTTACTCTAAAGACATTATTCTATAAGATTATTTTGGTTCAACTTAGTTTTAAGGTAAGTGACAACAACAAATAGTTTTTTTCTCTTAAGCATAGGTTTTTTGAGACCTGGTTATTTCCTAATACCAGGTTCTCTGATTAAGTTTCTGAAGAGGGTTTCAGGGAAAGACAGATGGAATTCCAGAATACTTCGTTTCTGCTTTCATGCATGCAGAAACATCTAGAAATTATTTCATTTTCTTTTCAATAGGCTGGGTTTTGTCTACACTCAATGCCAAATCAACTATATGTTTTACTGTTGGAACATAGAAAAGAGTGATAAAAGTAGCTTTTTATTGAGGGCCTGGATTGAACCTATTCATTGCTTTGAGATGTGTATTTAAGATTATAAACTCATGAGAGCACAAAAGCCAAAGATCACCAATATCATTATGCTGTCACCAAATATACTCTTATTTAATCATGGACAGTAGTTTCTAAACTCCAAGATAATAATCTATCAGTCTACTTCCATTGATGAAGTTAACTCTGTAAAGACTGACTGTACTATAGTAAAAGAAATGCTAAAATGCAAGACAAATTTAGTATATAGCCTAAGATAATTTTTACATTGAATAGAATCATCAGCATACAGATTTTCCATGAGGACTCCAGTTTCAAATACCTAGTATGTTTCCATAGCTATACATAATTCCACACATCACAAAGTGAGGACTCTTTGTCACATCTAATATACATTTTTAATTTGAGAATTTACCATAATAGAATGTGCACAAAATTCTGGATTTCTTTCCTTCTCCTATTCAACCTTCTCCATAAATGGACAGGAAAGTTTGCCACACCTTTCCTGTCAGATAATAAGTGATCTCTCAAGACAGAAAACTTCCATTCTTCTGGTTCTTTCTGACCAGGAGGGAAAATGCTTTTATGCCCAGTGTTAATTCAATATTTCTTGACAACTTTTTTTTTTTCTAATTACTGTGCCTATACACCGAATTCAACACTGCAAGAATACCCTCTCCCCAGTGCCAGCACAAAGACAGATCCCTAGTGGCACTACAATGACAGGTCCTTGTGCTACTGAAGGACCATTCCCCAGTGACACCGTAAGAAGACACCTGCAGTGTCTCTACAAGGACAGACCCCAGGCACCTGCAAAGACAGGTCCCCGATGCCACACCAAGGAGAATCAGCCATCACCAATTCAAGGACAACCCCATCCCCTAGTGCCACTGGCTGCTCCATTTCTCCCTGACTCTGGATCTGCACTCAGACCTGTCCGTCTTCTCTATCCTGCACACATCTTCATTTTCCCGGTTATCCACACATAAAATTCGTGCTTACTAATGCTATCTCAGGGCTTTCATATGAGGAATCATTCTGCCTTCTTGTAGAAGTACATAAATTAATTAATTTATTAGGCAAAAGTGACATTTACTTGGTAGAACTTAAAACTCATGTAAAAATTTAAATTTGAGGTAATGTGAGGAAAATATTTGGGAGACCAGAAATCTTTTGCACCCGACTTGCTACCATTCTTTCTGTTCTGGCTTGAGTTTTCATGTGTTGATAAAGGAATAAAATAATTACCAGAAAAACTTTAGACTTTACAAGAAACTTGCTGAATAGTGCTATTGATCATATGTGATAGATTGGGAAATTTTTTACTACTTCATGTTTTCCAAAAGTTTTGACTTGCTGTTACATTTTTAAATATTCTACAATTAGAGGCATCATCTTTAATTTAAAATATTCTATGGTTATAGGACCACATTTAGTTTAATTTTGTACATAAACACCAGGTTCAAAACACGGGCCATACAACAGGAATTTAGAATGTAAATGGGATGAAATGCTTTCCTTTATGGAGGTTATATCTAAATAGAAAGGCAAAAATAATTTAAGCATGTTAAAGCTGTGCTTTTCAATGGAAAGACAAAGTTATCCAGCTATTCCAGCTAATGAAGGCAATTTTCATAAGCATTAAGGAAGAAAGAAATCATGTGGGATGACGATGAGTTTCTATATGGGAAAACAAATCAAAGAAAATACAGCACACAGTCAGAATATTAATACTTTGTCATAGCTAAAACTCGGAAGCAGCCTAATTGCCCATCAACGGGAGACTAGATAAAGAAAATGTAGTGGGTTTTTTTTTATTAAATGGAATACTACTCAGCCATAAATAATGAGAAATTAGAGACATTTATAGCTAAATGGATGCACATTGAGACCATACTCTTAACTGATGTAAATAGGACTCACATGTATAAATACTGATTAGTTTCTCTAGTATGAGAAACTGAAAGTGTAAAAGGTATAATAGATAATGTGAAATAGGAAGAAAAGGGGCAAAGAGGAGGGGAAGTGGGAGGGGTAGGGGAAAGGAAAGAAGGAAATGGAATTAATATGAGGAAATGAAAAATAATGGAAACAAAGTCTTTGTAGCTAGGGAGGGATGGAGGGGTCAAAGGGAGAGCAGGGGAATGGGGAAAAATAAGAACCAAGATTGATTATGTAAAGGTACAAATTTCCAACAATGAATGTCATTATATTGTATATATTAAATGTACCAATACAATTAATTAAAAATTAAAACCACTCCCAGTGAAAGAAAACCATGGATTTTTTATTTTTAATAATTTTTGTTTTACCCAAACATAAAAATATGAGCAAGGGAGGAGCAGGTGGTGGAGGTTGATCCAGCTGTGGCCGGGCTGAACTGTAAGCAGGAGAGTGGAAGCCCAGCCTCACGGTTTAGACCGGTGACATTTCCAGAGATTCTGGCATTTGAGAAAAGAGAAAAACACGGAGGCAGGGGGAGCAGGCAGCAGATTCTTTTAGAAATCCAAGGGGAAAGACGATGACATTCTGGGTGGAGGAAGAGGCAAAAAAAGAACATGGCCATGATAATTATTATCAGGAGGGTAATTCGGAACGAGTTATTGAAATTTGGGAGGTGAGGGTGAAAAGATCTCAAGTTCGTTAGCGATGTCCTCTCCTGAAATAGAAAATAAAGAGTGGAAATAGGAGTAGGAACAGGATAAGTAGGGAATAATAGCTCAATTCTGAAAATGGTGAATTTGTCGTTTGCATTTCAAATTTTGAAGCTTAGGGAATAATAAAGGGCTAAAGATTGATTAATGAAGGCAATCAATAGTGAATGGGTAGTAATTAAAATTGTGAGATTAGATGGGATCCTAAGGATTCATTTAGAGAGTATAAGATTAAAGGTAGCCTGGGGGATGACCAGGGACAGGGACGTGATGTATGCAGACAAAAAAAAAAAATCCATGAGATCTACAAAAAAGAGAAGCACATTTTGAGAAGGAGATGTTTTTATAAAAACATGGAAGACACTTTATATCATAATGTCAACAGGCTTGAAATAACTATTCAGAGAAAATAATGAGTTCTGAGTATTACATAAAAATCTGGTCAAATTCTAGCTTGAAATATCATGTATAGTTGTTATAATTCCACAATCCAAGTTTTTAAGCAATAAAGTATTTTGTTCCCTTTCCTTTTTTCTACCAAATTAATTTCCTTTTCACGGAATGATAGTCACTTTGAGTGTGCCATATTATATCAGTCTTCTGTGGTGTGACCTGTAAATTTCTTTCACTGGCATTTAGAAAAATGCCTCTGCTGTCTTAAACAATCCTGTGGCCAAGTAGCACAAAATCATAAGCCACTTCTTTACTATGACTTGATCTTGGCTTCCTGCCCTTTTTAAAACAGTGCACAGATTAGAGAAGTACTGTCACTCTTGAGAAATTTCTATGTGATAAAGAGCAGAAGGCATTTGGTAAGAGTAAAAGTAAAAGTGATCTGAATTCAAGCCAAGATCCGAGTAATGAGGACCATGAGCTCCTCTTGAAGAGGCAAAGTTCCTATCGCAACTCTCCAAGGCTCTTGCTTTGGAGATAGTTTCTATGTGTAAACAAGTGATCCACTGATCCCAGGGGACACATGGATGGAAATCAGGATGAGGGAGAGAGAGACAGTGGAGATGTATGAACCTCCGTAAACATATATACATATCTGAGAATGTGTGCATATTTCTGGGCAGAGTATCATTTATTACTCATGGAGTTCTAACGTGAAAATTTAAATATTCCCAGTCTTTTTTAAATTATAGCAATATTTTAAGCATATGGAAAAATAGAGATAATTTTAAAAAGAAACTTCCTTGTAGCTAGCATCCAATGTAAAATGTATCAACATTTTTCCAGTTTTGTTTGATTATGTATTCCTAACTCTTGATGATTTTATATTGCTGTATCATAAAGGAAATCATATACACTCTCTGCAGGAGGCATTAGTTTTTCAGGATTTATCTCTAATTTTTCTCCTCTCTCTTTCATTCTGTACATCATTGCTGGGTCCAGTGAGGGTCTGTTCCACTCATAATGTCCCTTTGGTCAAACATTCTGAGGAGATATAGGCTACTTGGTCCTCTAGATTTTTCAACGGTCATTCCCAAGTAACTTTTCTATTTTTTTCATAAAATACTCTATTAGCTTACCAGAAGCTTACAAATGGCTTGGCCTCTTGCTGAAACAGGTCTGAAATGCTGGCATGTCAGACTAAGTTTATTTGTGACTCTTTAGGATATTTTAGTTTTATATTTCACTTCCCTAAATTTGAACATCCCTCATAGTATAGTTGAAATTCCATTGCGCCTCTCCACAAAAGCTTAGATAGCCGTGAGGGATCTGACTCCCGTGGGCTCCGCAGATAATCATGTGTTTAACATGCATTTGGCATTCTGACAGTACAACTGTGCAAGATTATTTCTCCATTTTAGATAAGGTTTTAATTATCTTGGAAAATATATTTCAGGGATTTCATCCGACTTGTCAGAAAACAGCTGACTTTTATGGACCCTTTCTGTATTCCAGCATGCTATGCACAAGCTAACTCCAATATATACTAGCCATATACTACTCTATAGGTATTTGACCCATATATTTTTCAGCCTGAAAAAACGTGAATACATTTTAAAGTTTTGCTAGAGTCATTCTGTTGGCCTTAGATCCCAACCATCAGTAAACAGAAAGAGAAATAATGGTTATCCAATCCAGAAACATTTGTACATTTTCCTGGATATATTTTCACTACAGAGAAGATCTTATTTTATTTACCATTATTTTCAAAATTATTGGAATTTTTTACATGGAAAAACGACAAGAATCTTAGATATATTTCCAAAGCTCATGAGAAATAGATGCAGACTTTAAATCAGGTCTCAATTGTTTCACTAGGATCCAGTGAATATCGAAGATTCCATTAGGATACAATATATTTCATCGTCTTCACCCAGACATCCTCAGAGCAATATTTAATTAATCAAATAATGAGTATTTTAAATCAGTAATAAATTTGGCAAAAGTGTCAGTGATCAAATATTTAGTTCTGATGTTGATAACTAAATCACTGATAGTATCAATTCCTCAATCTTAGAGGAAGAATTTTCTCTCTTTCTCCCCTGAGCCTCAGACTTTTCCTTCTCCTCTCCTTTCTCCCTACCTTTCTTCTTTCTTCCTCTCCCTGCCCTTCTCCTTATTTTTTCTCTTTCTTTTTTCTTCTCTAGATGATTAGTGGATTTCTCAGCAGCTTGTGGGTACTTACAAAATACATTGAATGGTCTATTCTGAAGACTTTATTTGCCTGGTCCAATTGAAAGCAACCAAAACATAGTCCATCTCAATTAGTTCTAGACAACAATACATTGAGGACATTCTATAGCCATCTGGCACAAGGAGAATAGACAGACTTCAGGTAGCACTTTCTGCTTCTCTTGTTACACACTTTACAACCACCCCTTTAACTGTTTTTTGTAGAGTGAATTGTTACTTGGGTTGGATAGTTTACACATAAATTTACAGAATTTAGTCCAGTTACAAATGAATGCTGCAAAGTATTTTTGACAACTTATTAAAAATTTAAGTATAATTCCAAACCCTCAAGCTACTGCTTTGAAAGTTAAATTTTCTTCTGAAATAGCAGTAGATGATGCCTGTCAAAAAGCCAGAGCCATAATATCTTTAGGCTACTTTCCAAAAATAAAACAGCAGTCTATATCAGTAAGCAAAGAGCGAGTGCCTTGTCGGACATGGCCTCCTGTCAGGGTCTCTAATTCCCACAGTTGAAAATTACCTGCAACTTGGCAAAAAAGACTGGGCTCTGTGTTATAATATAAAACAAATCATGTTGTCTCCATCAGGGTGACAAAACATTAGTGGACAAAGTGCTTTCCTTCATCCAATAAGAGAGAAAATAATCTCACCTTTCCAAATGAGCAATCAAGCCTTCATCCAAATATATAACCATGGAATCTTTTCTTATTGTATTTCCTCCTCTTGGAAAAAGGGGGAAGCGACAGGAAGGAAACTAAAGAGGTCATTAAATACTTACTCTGTCCCGGATACTGCACAAAATCGCTTGCTGTGTAATGTGCTGCAATCCCTCTAGAAGTATGGATTGTGCATAGCCTGTGTGTGGTGATTTTTGTTTGCTAGATTCTTAGCCTGAAGTGGTATCATCCACACAGGAAATGTTTGCAAACATAGATATGTGCCAGGGCCGGGGGTGAGAATACGGAGGAGAGAGGGGTTCTTCACTTTCCCAATATTTGGGGAAAAAACCCCACTCCTGGCATTATCTGAGTGGCAGCCACAAATGCTGAAATTAGTACATTGTATGAGCTTTCCTTCTCAATATGGCAATGGTGCCACCAACCCCACTCCAGCCATCTGGTGATCTCAAACATGTTCTAGGTATTTAATTTATGTAAACACAAATCAGACATCATTAACGTTGTTCTAGTTAATATGGAGAATACATGAAAATGAGACTATGTAGTCTCAATATGTATGATGGTAATATCTGTATGATGGTAATATTTGTGATCTCATTAATTTAACATATATTATATAGATAGATAGATAGATATAGATATAGATATCTATCTATCTATCTATCTATATATGAAACAGAAGGTTTTATGGCATTTACTTTCTCAGGAATCAAAATGAGGTACTATTAGTGTTAACATTATTGTGGCTATTACCACTACTACCATTGTATTCTTATTTTGTGTTTTGATCAGTTTTCTGGAGATAGAATGTTTCCCCTAGAAGGAATTCTGTTTCTACCAAAGGATATATGATTTATATTTGTGTTCAACTGTCCATTTTGCAAAATAAGTATCTTGCATATATGCTGTCACTATGTCTTTTTATTGCTTGTGCAAAAATAGCCACAATCATAAGACATTATTCAGAATCGTGCAGTGAGACCTAAAGTCATGTCCCCACCAGGTTCAAAGCAAGATGACTTTTATACTGCATGTGTGAACAAGCTCCCTTCCACCATGATTTCTTGTCACAGGCCTTGAGCAGAGAACTCAGAACAGTGCTGTTGTGACTACGAGGCAAAACAGCCAGGTGACATCAACCTGAGCCTCTCCTCTATTCTTTTTCTTCACAACCTCCTCCATGTCACTTTTCATGCTGTCACCAAGTCAGTTTGCACGCTGCCCATGGGACCATGGAAGTAGAAGATGCTTTCAGACTCGTGTTTTCCTTTCGTCTTATTTGCCCTTACTTTTGTGCTACCAAATGATATTTGTCCGGCACACAGTGTCTTACTATACTCCCCAAAAGTTCATCCTAGTCCAAGCCACACGACATCTTTAGCAACTGAAAATCAACGCTCTAATCTATTTTTTCCATAAGGTCTCTCTTGCTTGCTTTCCATTCATTTTGCTCACTTGTTTGTTGTATTACATGACTCTCAAAGAAATTTTAGAAAGCAAGAAACAAATTCCTAACTGAACTTATCTCTACATATTCCTTGATTTTTTTTTTTTTTTTTTAGACAGGGTCTCACTACATAGTTGAGAGTGATCTGGAACTCACTATGTAGACCAAGCTGGTCTTGAATTCACAGCGATCCTCCTGCCTCAGCCTCCCGAGGGCTGGGATGACGCGTGCGCCACCACTCTTGGCCTCCCTGGAATTTGAAAAGTGAGAATATGAAGGAACTGGGTACTGAACAGAATCTTTATTTAACACTATGTGAAAGTCTCGTGCCTGATAGAGGCTTAGAGAACTTGAAATTGGGTGAAATCTTCAAGAACAATTAAAGTGCTACCTGCTACGTCAGGGTTTCATTCATTGCTTAAGTGATTTCAGTGCCAAGGTCGCCTTACACATGGGTGGAACAGCTGGGCTCCTATCTGGTGTTCTACCGGGTTCATTGATGAATCTTCTAAGGGCGTCTCTGTAAATTCCCTTTTCTTAGATATGTACAAGCAATGAATATGCCTGATAGACCACCTCATGAATTCAACATGCCTGGAAGTGGCAAAAATGTTTAACTTGTCATTTATAGCTTAAAGCTTTTAGGTTATTAGGTTAAACCCTGTGTGTAGGACTCTGGGAGAATATCAGTCACCGGTTCCTTAAATGAAGGAGGCAGCACTTTGAGAAGAAGAAGCAAGCAGTAATTAGCAACATTATTAATATTTTATCTGTGGCCAGAGTGCTCATATGGTCGCTGTGGAGGAGACGTCAGACAGTAATTTTTACATACACTCCTGTTCTTACTCAACCTCAATGAAGTTCTGTATCTTGCCTAGCAAAATTGTGTAAGATGAAGATTCTTTCACGATATGAGTAATCTTTCTGTTCATTTTCTCTAATCTGGATGTTTGGACAAGTTTACTTGAATAAAAAAGTTAATTCCTAAGCAGCTGTTTATAAAATAAATACTGTGCTTATCTAGTGTGAATCATGTGACTTGTTTTGTCTTGCTTTCGTTTCCCACATTACCTTTTCAAACACCCATTGTCAGGGGAAGGAAGCACATGTGGCCCAGTCCTGGCTGCCCACAGTCTCCAGCTCCTGACAGGCCGTGAACGTCTCACAGCCTCAGGGGCCAGACCTGAGGAAGCTTGTGATGCAAATGCCAGGGCCTTGAGATCTGCAACCAAATATTCAGAATCAAATGTGCCCTCCAAAATGCAATGTGGGAATAATAATAAAAATAACATTTACTGTTAGGTGACTCATATGTGTACTTTCTCATTTAACTGCAGTAGCTCTCTCAGGAAATAATCGTCTACCTCATCATCACCTCCTGCATTTTACACACAGAGAATACCACATAGTCTCCTTGAAACTGTAGAAGCAGGGGGCCAAGCCCTTGGTACTTCTGTACTTGTTTTGTGTATGGCAGATGAGCCCATCAAGTTTTTTAGCGTACTCCATTACTTCTTGTGCTAGTTTCCCAGCTCTACTATAAAAAACTGAATAGTATAACATAGCAGAAATATATTATCTGACCTTCTGGCAGCTGAGAGTCTAAAATCTAGGGGCCATTGAGGCTCCTCCTTCTTTTGAAGCTTGTGAAGGTAATCTTCCCTCCCTCTTCTTTTGATAGTCTGTTAGTAACTCAAGCACTCCTTGGTTTGCAGATATGTACCTGCAATCTTGCCTTCATTTTTACATTAAATTCTATCTCTGCTTCTTCACGTTATTTTTCCTACTTGTTTTTGTATCGAAGGATCTTCTTTTTGTTAGGAATATATGATCTACTCCTTTTGGATTAGAGCTAGTCATAATGACAGCATGTTAACTTGTTTAAATCTGCAAAGATCTTACTTCCAAGTCGGATCTCCTTCGGAGGTACGAGTAGATAAGAATTCAATATACCTGCCCCCGCCCTGGGGGAGTGAGTAAACTTACAAGGATGCATTTGTTTTACAGTGAAATCAGATGTTGCACTTGTGAGTGGGATGTGAACTTTTCCATCAAGCGCTGCACCATCTACCCGAATAAGCATGAATATAAATGAATAATTACAGCACAGAGTGGCAAATAGTTTGGTGAAATGAAGGGCGGGATTCTAAGGAGAATGTAGGAGATTTTTCAAGAAAGACAAGTTGAAAATTTTAGGCAAGCCATGAAATAAAATAGAAATAATTTAATGAAGAGAAAGACAGCAGGCAGAGGACAAAGTGAGAATGCAAAAAACATGATACAACTTGCAAAAATCTGAGGATGGCTGGAGTTTAGAGAGTGGAAATGGTTGCGTAGGGTATGCTGAGAAAGAGGCTGAGTTAACAAGGGTCAAAAACCAAAATGGGCCTCCTATACTTTGAAAGAATTTGGGATTTGCTCCTAATGACAATGGGGGAATTTTTGGTGGATTTTTTTTAGACTAAAGACTGACTTACTAAGAGTTGTATTGGGTTAGAGGTGAGACGTAATTAAAGATAGAATGAGTAGGACCTAATAACCAAAATGTGATGGTGAAGAAGACAATACAAAGCAAGATCATCAATGTCTAATTTTGGAAACTGGATTTGGAGACTGGGTAATTAGAAGCCAAAAGATCTATTGGGGTTGGGGTGAGGACAGTAAGTCTGTTTAGGGATATTTTGAAGAATCTTATTTGCCTGGGAATTTGGGGGAGAAGCAATAGGTTTGGAAGTCTGCTGTGTTGCTCAGAACTAGATATAGAAATCATCCAGGTACAAGAGTAGGGAGGCTACTCCAGAGTAGTTAGCAGAATGAGAAGAAATGAGGGCCTTAAAAAGACCTTATCTCTTGACCTCACCAGCCTCTTAATGCTTTAAAGACTGGGAATCCATATCACAACAAGCACAGAAAATGGGCATTTTTTTCTCATGATATGACCAGAGGTAACTCACTAGACTTTGCTGTTGGACCAGTCTCGCCATTTATTACATAGCAAGGACAGTTCCATAATGATGCTAAACTGGCTGGACCAGAAGCAGACTGCCCAGGATACCGATTGTGAAGGTCTTAGATAAAGTTAAGCAGTAATGAATTGGTCAGAGGTAGAAAAAAATCAGGAAAGTGATAAACTATGATGCATTGAGCAAATTTTAAAATGGAGACATAATTTACACCTTAACTTTTCAAAAATTTCAAGGTTCTGGCTTAAAAGTACCCACTACACTGAACAGCTAAAACCTTTGATGACTTGGTTTTGTGAGTTGATGGATGCAGAAGCCATGTTGCCATTGGATGAGAAATTGAATGATAGCCGAAGAACTGGACTTCAAATTCATACCACTCTTTCTCCATCAATGAAGGAGAAAAATGTGTGAAAATTAAAAATAAAGATCAGCAAACTTTTCATTAAGGAATTCTGAATATGTTTAAATACTGCAGGAAATAAGCTGAAGGAGAGGGAAGGAGAGGGAGAGGGAGAGGAAGTTGTGAGTATAGAGGAGAGAATAGGTAACTGGTGGGCTTCAGAGGCCAGGGCCGATGGCATTGGTATCAAGTGCAGCTATAAACCTCGCATGGAGGAGGAATCCATCCTGAGATGAAAGAATAGACAGAATAGAAGAAAGAGGGTGTCGATACTGCCAGCAAACTGAGAGACAACTTTAGCAGCAATTGAGAAGTATCTCTGTAACTATGAGACTAAGATCTTTGTTATGATTAACAAAAATTCTATTTCTATGGGACACAAGAGAATAAAAGTTTTTTAAGAATGTTGGAAAATGGGGTTCTTAAGAGGGTGGGTAATAAGAATGGTGGATTGTGTCTCTACACCGAAGAGAAAGTCATAGATCAGGACCAACATTTATGCTGCATGGGGAAGAGATCCCTGGAGGTCAGTGCAGGACAACGACTAATGATAGATAACATCAGTGGGAGACACAGTCTTATTCACGGAGAGAGTGCCAGCAATCGGTTTAGAAGATGCTAGAGCTGTGAGTCTGCTAACTTTAGTTTTTTACACTGCATGCTATGGCTCTTGCAAAAGGCAGGGAAGATAGTCAACATGCTAAAAAAAAAAAAAAAAGGAAAAGCCTGCTACGTAACCTATATATGTCAGGGACCAAGGCCATTACTGGGATTCGCCTGTTCAGGTATGTACTGTGAACTACGGATGGATTAAGGACTGGTGTGTGGGAAGGCATTGCATCAACAAATGTCTGACTCAGGGCACTACTGGGAATACTCAGAGAACTTAACACTCCAGTTTCAGCCAAACTACTCTTGGATGACACAAAGACTTATTCAGAGTCAGTGAAGACTTATGGGTCCTATGCCTTATCTGTCCCAAGGCACAGTAAAGCTCAGGTGAGAAAATCATCTAAGTGTGTTTTGCAAACTCTGCCTACAATGAAACTAATGACTCCTTGCAAGAGCCCCCTTTGGTACTATAGTTTCATAAGGTATCTCAGCAAAAACACACTTGCAAAGGTATTCCAGAGCTGGTGCTGAATTCTTCCCAGAGCCACCGGGAAACAAACTGAGGATCCTCACCCAGGAATATATTAGAGGTACAGGATCTTCATTTTCATTCAAGCCTTAATGCATCAGAATCTGCTTTTTAACAAAACCCCCAGACAATTGTTAAACACATTAAAGTGTGAGGAGTACTGTTCAGAAAACAACTGGTTGTTAAAATCTTTAATCTATTTGTATATTGATTTGATTAAATCCAGGAAGTGCCACATATTAGGTACCCAGCCACCTCTGAAACAAAGATAAGCTGCTCAGAGGGACCCTCTGTGCAGTGCTAAGTGGCAGAGACAGCCCGTGGGATAGGAAAGCAGAGTAGAGCAGAGGTGTGTGAGCATGTGTGTGAATTGCCTCTCCTTCCTCCTCCCCAGGGTTCTTGTGACAGTGGAGATCATGAGTTCTAGGGGTAACTCTGGAATATTTCTTGGTGTGAACTGCTGCTGCCCAAATTCTAGGGCAGGGGGATGTGACCTTAAGATTACCAAATTTATCAGGCACAGTGAACCACGGGAATCTATTTTATTCAGAATTTCTTTTGTGTGCATGATGTACCTGCTTTTCAACTTTGGCCTTGGGGAATCACTGAAAATTAGAAGACAATGGGATTTCATAGATTATCTCTTCCAACAACCTTATTGGTTCATTCACAATTGAAAACTTGGTCTTCAGATAGTGCATAAGTCTTATCCAACCTCTGCCTTGACACCAGAACTAGCCTCAATGGGTTACAGAGGCAAAGGGATTCCCCTAAACTTCGGGCATTAAAAAAAAAATTAAATCTCATCATATCCTAATTCTTTGACTGACTCATCCAAGAAAAGCATAAACACAAAGTGATTTTTTCATTTCAAATTTTACTGTGTCAAAATAACACTGATTCAAAAGGTACAGGATAGGACAGAATCTTCAGTAAGTGAAGAAGAAGTTAGCATATGACTTTTCCTCTAATTTACATGAAGGCAGGTGAAATGTATAATTATTTCAATAAAAAAGCACTTTGGTTCTTCTCCACGAATTAGCTATGTTTTTCCTGAATGAGCTTGAAGTTCAAATCTAAACAAATCATACCGCTTTCTATTATTAATTATTCCCACCCACCCATGATTGCTAAGCTAGAGATGGGAAAAGAAAGTGTACGGTTAAATCTCAGCCTATTGGCATAGTTTACTCAATGGAGCTTTGACCAAATGAAACCTAAGTTCAAATCTGGACTGTCACACCCTTGAGCTACAGCAGTTAAACAAGAGATATTTATTCAAAGTCCCCAATGATTCACTTGAATTATATTTTGAGTGTCTTTATTTTTACCTTGAATTAAAATTAGACAAGTTTCTTTAGTTTATTTTTTAAAGATATGTGTGGGTCTATGTGTGTGTCTACTGGCATTTTCTAATATTTCAGGGGGGTTGGGATTCAAGCCTTTGAACTTTTTTGATTCCCATAGTGAACAATGGGTTCAATTTCGAGTCAGATTTAATCAAGCACAATGGTAAAAAGCCTGGTATGTGCAGGATGCACATTCATTTACATAAATTCTACCAAATATAGGTACTTGCTTTTGTTTATATTTATTCAATGATTTCCCCAAAGATTGCAGAGTTAAAGACAAAGGCACCCAATGCCCTCTTACTGCATTAAAGCTGACAAAGCCAAAGTTTCCATTCTTTACAAAAGTGAAGCCTTTTGAGTTTTTTTCACCTTAAAATACAAATGAGACCAATTTTGGAGAAACATAATCTTTCTTACACACGTAGTGAAATATAAAAATAACTTCAGTAACCATTTTTAGAGGACAGACAGAAGTGTGTACACTCAGTGGCTGCTGGTAGTTAGCCAGAGAGGAGCATTGTCAAAAGTACGTGGATTGTTCTCAAGAGCAGTCACTTTGCAACAGGAAACATTCTACTTGCTCTTGTTCTCTATCTTTTTCTTTCTTTTAAATAGAGCAGAGATTGTTTAGAGCAGCTCAGATATATTTTGTAACACATCATTAAAAAGATCCAAGCCAGGCGATTCGCAAGAGCCAATTTTTTCAGGTAATGATGAACTTGTGATGCACAGTAGCCGGACAGGTTATTCTGCTCATTCTATTCATTTTCTGGGCCTGCAATGCATAGTTTTCTCATAAGACAATGTTAATATCTTTAAAGCTGCAAAAATAGAATGATAAATACCCTAAGACTCTGAGTTAAAGGGCATATTTCAATTTCTCCCCGCATCAGGAGTCTGAAATGATAATGGAGGCAGACTGCATATTTTAAGTTTTCTAACTTGTCACTAGCTTTAATATCATAAATTATAATCTGTAAAACAACTTTAGGAAAAGAGAAAGTGACTATTCAAAGTGTCATCTCTTAAGTTCCCCTGTAAATATGACTTTTGCATGCAAGAATAGAGAATATGCTGCTAGACATTTAACATCACCATCTCCGCTCAAACTCTTCCTGTCTCCAGTGTTTGAATAAATTGCAAATATGTGGAACCTTGTGTACATCCTTTTTCCTCTTCCTGCCAACAGATGGATTCTCCCTTCTGTTCCTAGACACTAGAGATGTCATCAGCTGTTATGAGGAAAGACAGGTTCCTAAATTCAGACCTTGAAGGAGAAAATCGTTTCACTTCACCTTAGTAAGGATTTCATTTGTAAGTGTTCCTGTCACTTGAAACATAACAAGCAAGACAATGACCAAACTCTGCAGTGGCATAATGTGGCAGAAGGAAACAGGGCCATGGTGGTGGCTGGACATGCTGGCATCTGGCATCTGTGCAGACATGAATCCTTTCAGGATCATAAATCTCTCTCACAATTTCATCATCAGGTAAAGGTCACCTCCCTTTGTGTTTTCAACCCTATCCTCTTTCTAACTGAAAAGATGGAGTTCAATCACAAAATGAATGAGAATGTCTTAGAAGATGAAAATTAAATTTCACAAAAGATAATGGATGAAAAATAGAGAAAACCCAGTAAGAAAAAGAGAGTGACCAAAGGCAGCTACCCAAGATCAACTTTAATTTTGTCTTGTAGCAATGACTGCTTCTTTTATTTCATTGGTGCAAGAAGCATTAAAGGCAGAGAAAGAAGCCCACACCTGGGAACAAGCAAGGGGCACAGTGGAGTTCCCCTAAAAGCACAGAGATATATAGAATCTCTTTCTGATTTTGGAAAGGGGAAACGTATCCTTAATTTTCAGAATAGTCCTCTGGTTATTTTATAAAATAACATATGTGCATAACCACAATTACTTTTCTTTTTCTTGGGGTCCTGCGTAGGAATTTTGATAATCTTCCATAGTTTTTTCTTCATATATGCTGCTGAGAAATACATGATTCTATGAGCAGTTGTCTTTCATAGCCCCATATGCTAAGTTATGGAGTTTATGCTGATTAAAATTAGTCTTGTTTTATTTAGACCAACTGCTATATAATGCAAAGAATTTGTTGATATCATCCGGTTTAATGACATACACAGACAAAGTTCAGTAAGGTGAGGGAGAGAAGGAAGTGATACAATTCAGACTTGACATTTGTATTGGGCTTTGAAAGTTAAGAAGACCTTAGATCAATGAACATGGCAGTGAAGGGTATAGGGTTGTCATCCCACTGTCAGCTTTGCAACTGGCTGTTCCTCCTTTCCTGCTTCAATGGCCACCAAATATATCCTACACATAATGGTCATACTTTTGAGATGAGAACAATAAAACCATAAAGTTTCAATACCACAAAGAAGCTTCCCATGGGTTGTATGTATGATTTTACTTTACATTACAAGCTGTAGAGAATTTGAGAAATTCAAAGCAAACAGAGTTAATTAATACAAAAAGTCTCATTTGCAAATGAAGAAGTAAGATGGATTCACTGGTTAAAAAAATCAGATTCTCCACCTGGGTGATAACACCTACCCTATCCATTGCAAAATGTTAGAATCGGGGGAAGGGATCTGTGTCAAGATAAATGGAAGGCGGTGCTGACCTTTGGTATCAGAAGCAAGGGACAGTAAACATACTGCAAATTTTCAGGCAGACTTGACAAAGAAGAATTATCCTGCTGCAATTGCCAATATCTACCCCATTACCAAACAATGGTGGTGGTTACAGGATTCTTCTAAATCACACAATGTGTCCCAGAAGAGGGTTGTAATTTAGCCTCAGTTATCTTGTACATCCCATACCATCTGACACAGTATGTTCACCAGGTGAGACTTTATTTTTTTACAACAAGCACTGTATGAAAAATGGGAGTAGATACATCTTTAATTTTGTTTCATTTTCGTTTCCTATATTGCTTAGTTGATGCTTATATGGGACTGGCCAGTTGTTTGCTGTTGTATAAGTGAGAATTTAGACAACCTAAGGAACCAGCTGTTCTGTACCTGTTTAGTTCTGGAACTTTTCAAGGATACAAATAAATGCTACTTTACCATGTAAACAGAAACTGAGGGGACTCTATTGTTTTGTTATAACCTAGATTTTGTTTATGACCTAGGAGGTATAAATACTTAACTCTATATTACAAGGAAATAAATTGGGAAGTGTTTATATGTGTAGGCTGAGCAACCTGTTATTTAAGTATATTATTTTCATTCTTTCTTTTCAGCCTTCCTAATAAGATAGATCATCAGATAAGATTGTTGAAAACATTTTTGATTCAAACAACACAAGTGATGTTGGAATCACAGTAATTTAAAGAACTGTATTTGAATTCTGCTGATTTTTTTTGAAGGAACAATTGATGTCAAATATGCACCTAAGTCTACAATTAAAAATACACACAC
>NW_022900922.1:19714244-19765726 GCF_012274545.1 Fukomys damarensis
ATAAAATCTCCAAATAGATTTCATTTAAAATACATTGTGTAGTTTGTAAAAATGCGAGAAAGCATGCTCCATTCAATAGGATTCATGATTGGTTTGAGTTCCGCAAAGGATTTGAAGATGGGGCTGTGCTGTGCTCTTTCTTTCCTATTTGATTGATTTATTAGATGATTTTGGTCAAATCCCTCATCTTTTGCACACATCAGCTTCTTTGCCTACAAAATATATCTTGGGAGTCAGGGACATGATAATCTATACCTTCAGACAATGATAAAAGGCATAATAATTTTCAGTAAAAGAGTGTGTTTGTAGTTTAATAACAATATGTCTTTGACTATCTTTAGGCAATAGAAATTTATTTAGTTCAGGTTGGTCACTTGGGGTTTTTGTTTGTTTTTGTCTTCATCTTATGAATTAACATACTGCTGAAACTTACCTGACTGGAAAGAATTTTTCTAGATCCCATCTGCAGACAATTCTCCCCTCTAATGTTCAATACTCCTTTGTTTCTTTATAACATGACCTCAGAATTCCACAGGGACACTTTAAGCCACAATATAAATGTGGGAACCATACCAATTTTTATGTAGATCACTAACAGTCATATATATTACTGTTCCAATGAAACATTTAATTTGCAAGATGAACTATACAGATAATAAGAGGAGCAAGGAAGATGGGGCCAAAGCACAAATACAACATACAGTGCTAAGCATTTCAGCTGGTGACAAAGGTCACTCTACCAAATTTATCTTATCTAGGTCATTTATCATTGGTCCTGTCATCCCCTTTTGCTTTTAAAATTAATGTTGCATCGTTGTGTTAGCTCTTTACCAGTAGCCTCAGATGACCGTGTGTTTTTCTTCCTTCTAAACCACATTAATTCTAAAAAGTAAACTAACAGCACCACACACAAAAACATGGAAAACCCCAAACATATTTAAAGATGTGATCCAACAAGAACAGAATAATGTGTTGATCTTTGGGGATAACTGCTTTCATTACAATAGCAAAAGCAGGAAAAATAAGAATTGTGATGAGCTAGAGGAAACTTTTCTATATCTGTGATGTCTTTGGCAGTTGGACCTCAGTTTTATAAGTTAAAGTTGCATTAGTTGAATTACTTGATGTAGTGTCATTTCCTGCAACATTTTGGTTGATGTCCATACTCCTCTTTTGTGGAAACCCACCAGGTCTATTCAGCTGTAAGCACCCAAAGAAAATTCCTTATTTCTGCATTCAAACCTAGTCTGCTTAGCTCAGAATTTACATTTATTATGGGCAACTTCTGATCCTCCATAAGTATATAAGCAGTAAAAACTTCCACGGCTGCTGGTGGAGGTAAATCACTAAAAATGTGAATAAGTCCATTTCACATGGGGAACAATGGCTGGAACTCAAGAGGAAAGAGCAATTACTTACCCTGAGTCAGGACTATAACGACGGTAGAGCCTGAATTCTGTGCAATAGAAAAAATGAGAGCAATAACAGCCTATGGATGAACATCCAGGATAGCTCAGGTCTTAAGGTAATAGACTGATTCCTAAAGGTGAAAGGTAATAAGAAAGGAAATGCTAAATGCAAACTTTCCTTGTTTTATGATTTGGCCTCCAAGTACCCTGAAGTGAAAAGATTATTTGAGATAATTATAAACTTTGGACACATGAAGTCTCAACACAGCATTTGATATATTCTTGTTTTTTAAAAACCCTGTTCATTGGACATTTGAAACTAGACTTTACTATACACAAATTGATTTTAATGTATATCATAATGTGGAACAACAACAAAAAACCCTCCAAATTGACTTTTTAAATTCCAGATCTGTGTATTGTAAGGGCTTGAATTCAAAACATTATCTATGTATCTACTAATACAGTTAACTATTTTAGAAATATTCAATAAGTTCTACCTGTATTTGCTTTCTATCCAAATTTCCCTCCTAATAAATCTGTTTTGAGAGTCACTTCAATCTCCATCTTATTATGCTGCGTGTGTGCATCTGTGGCATGCTTATCTAGTGTGCTCAAAGCCCTGGGCTCATTGTCCATCACCCACCACAGTCTCCATACTGATTTTCCATATATAGACTGCTTCACACTCAGAAGAGTGCAAGAGTGACCTTACATGCGCCTCAATTTGTAATTATTTTTATAGGTTCTCTGAAGTAGAAGTATTGGGTCTAAGGCGATGAATATTCTATTGGCCTTCTTTTTCCTAATTTTTTACCTCATTGGCACATATCCCTACAAAATTTCATCACTGTTGCTCATGCATCATTTTCCTGCCTTTGCTATTATGCACAGACTGGGCACAACCTTGTTTTCACAAAAGGATTGCGCCGTGAGGAAGAGGACCATGATCTACACATCCAGTAATATCAGTAACTATGAGGAGTCACCATAGATTTATCCCACATAGAGCATTCAGTTAATAACTTCTTCTCCACATAGCACTCGAACAGGTAGCTGTGCGATTAACAATTACTCCTCTACGTGTTCTTATAGCCATAGAGAACTGATCTAGAAACACGGCAAAAGAAATATTCCATAAGAAGAAATAGTCCACCATAGTAGTTTCAGACATGGATAACTGTTCAATGCTACAAAGTTTCAGTTTTATAGGATGAGTAAGTCTAAAGTTCTAAAGCACTAAAGCAGAGTGGCTACAGTTAATAATGTTCTTTTGTATCCTGGATATTTTCCAATACAAATGATTTCAGGTGCTCTGATCAGCAAACACACAAAAAAGGTAACTAACTATGTGAGGAGACAGATTTATATATATATATATATAGATATATAAACATTATGTTGTATACCTTAAATTGCCCATATTTTATTAAAGTTCTAAATTAAAAATAGTTTCAGGAAAAGATAGTTAACTTGAAAATAGAGAGTGCAGTTGAAGAATATTTTATAAAATGGATATGAATTGTGTGCTCTGTTTGGATGGATTCACATCACCATGCTCAGCTTGAAGCCTAGAGAAACCATTTGAAGTCAAAAATTTAAAAACAAGAGTTCTTCAAACTATGAAAGACTAATGTGATTGACCACTGAGCCAGGTGAAGGGAAACCATGCACCCCCTTGGCTCTTGGGTATTTGTACCACTTCCCCAAATTTTGAAGAATTCTCATTTTCAACCTCTTTGTTCTAAAAGTGTTTCTCTACGCATAAATAACTTTATTTCTAAGTAAAGTTGGAGTGAATGATGCTCATGAGATCAGAAGGGTTGAAAACATGAAGATGATTTACACAGCAAACACTTTCCTAGGGATGCAATGTAGACAGGAAGCACTTCCCTAGTAACCCGATGTAAACAGGAAGCACTTCCCTAGTAACCCAATGTAGACAGGAAACACCTCCATAGCAACATTTTCACAGCTCTTTTGTGCCACCCACCACCCACTACAAGGGCTTTGCTTACCCTGCAGATGATTAAAATAAATCTTCATTACATTGTATTTTATGTACAAAGCATAATTATTCACTTTAAAATTCTTGTTTATTACCTATATATTTTTGAAAGTATATAGTTTTTAACTTACATATTTGTCAGGAAACACTGGGTTGGAATTAAATACAATATATTTTTCTCCAAAAAATATTGGAAATGTGCTTTAATTTCATGGTTTTTATCATGGTAGAAAGGTAAGCATTGGAACAAATCAATGTCATTAAGGGAGAATTGATATATTGAATCAGAAGGAAAAGGAAGATTACAAAAGAACATACACTGATCATCACCAATCCAAATATCCAACATCCAAAATGTTCTGAAATCTGAAACTTTCTGAACACTAACATGATGCCACAGAGTGGAAAATTTTACAACTGACCTCATGACTGGTTACAGTAAAAAAGGTAGGCACATGCCTAGTGTGGTGGCACGTGCCTGTAGTCCTTGCACTCTGGCAGTCTGATGCAGGAAGATGCCAGGGCAACTTAGCATCTTAATGAGACTGTGTCTTAAGGCAAAAAATAAAAACTAGGGTGAGAGATTCAGCCTAGTGTGAAGGCCCTGGGTCCAATCCCCTATACGGTGACAACAAAATGCAAGCCACAGTCGAATTTGAAATATGTATAGGGCTAGGGATTTACTCAGTGGTTCCGCAGCCTGCCTTGAAAGCACAAGGTCCTGAGTTCAATCCTCAGTACCAAAAAAAAAAAAAAAAGTATAAAATTACCTCCATTCAGTTTATGAATGACATGAAAAATGAATGATTTTTATATTTAGGCTTAGGTCCCATTCCCTGGATGTCTTATTACAAATATTCTAAAATCTGAAAAAAGTTAAAAATCCAAAATACTTTTGGCTCTGAATTTTTCAGGTAAGGGAATCTCAAGTGTATCTCCTTTATGATTATAAATATATGTATTTTTATATATCAAGTTAAATTAGATTTACCTAAAAATAAGCAGTATTTGACTGTAGGAATACATACTTTGTTTTTCTTAGTATGATTGCCAGAATTTGCCTAAATTCTATAGGTGATCAGACCTTTAACAGCCCTTCTGAAGGTAGTATTTGAACAATGTCCCTGTATGGCATCCATCAAGGTCACACTGGAAGCTACTAGGAAAAGGCCAGTACTCTGTGGCTGAAACTAAAACGTTTTCTTTCTTGAAATATCTCATGCTGATTTGTTTTTCAAGTAGTGGTTCCAGGTTTTAGCAAGTGTTCACTAACTTTCTTTGAAAAGTGTTTTAGTATGAAAAAATAGTGACCTTATTTATCTCAAACCCCACAAAAATGATTAAACTTGGGAATTCAATATTCATCTTGAGCTTTCCATGTTAGTTTCTATCTTTGATAGTAGGAAGAACGTTTTCATTAGCTTCTCAGAGCACTGATAGAGTCTCAGGCTAGAATTTTTCTTCAACAAATGCAAGGGAGGCTATTGTTTCCCCTCGCCCTCCTCCAAAATCAAAACTTCTCAAATGAGCAACTGATGATTAAGAGAGATGACATTTCTGAGTACCTGTATCTGATGTTTAAAAGTAATACCTGAAATTTTCTAAGCCCTGTGCATAGTTTAGATTTTCACTGATGTCAAAATACATGCAAACACTAACTTTAGAAAGGGGCATTTTGTTTTGGCTCAAGGTGTCAGAGGTTTTAATCCATGGTCAGTCGGCTACGCTACTTTTCAGTCTACGGTGAGACAGAAGCGTCATGGCAGAGAATTTGTGAAGAACAAGCTGCTAAGATCCCGGAAGTCGGGAAGCAGAGAGAAAGTGGGCAGACCAGGTTCCTAACACCTTCAAAGACACACTTCAACTGACCTAACTTCTTCTATGTCCTGCCTCCCAAAGGCTCTAGCACCTCCCACTAATGCCACAGGCTGGCGCCCAAAGCTTTAGTACAGGGACTACTGAGGGACATTTGAGACCCAAACCATAGCACTACAATAGTGAAACATTTCTTTATTATTAGACGATCTGAAAATAAATATAGAGGTGCATTTAATAGATCATTTTGTTTGCCCTCATTGCATATTTTAAATAACTTAACCAAGTTTGAGGAACTTAAACAGTTACTCAACTTTTTAGATGTGAATATACTAGTTTCAATTCCTAGAATTGAAAGAAATCTACATAACCTATCCAAAATAAAAAAATAATTTTAACACCACAGACCTTTGCAAATATTGCCAACAATAAAGTAGGTATTACAACAAATAAAGTAAGTTTCCTCATATAAAATATAGTGAAAAATTGGAAGAAAAATTACAAATAATTTAAAATAGGTAACATGGATTATACTGATTTAAGTAGGAAATGAATACTTTGGTATTTTAGTCACAGAACTTCAGAGTCTAATAGTGGTCTAATTCTTTGTAAAGAAGGGACCAACTGCGATTCAGTATTTTAACAATAAGCAATTTAATTATGTAGTTTATGTATATTGCCACACATATTTTTATGATGATTGCTAATGAAGCTATTAGACTATGTATTTGTTTCCTTTTGCCACAAAATCTATGGACTGAAATATACATGGACTGAAATATACAAACACATAAACTTACAGGGCTAGGAATCAGAAGTCTGAACTAGATCTCACATTCAAGGTATACACAGAGCTACCTTCCTTCTAGAGGACCTTGGACATTTACCCTACCTGGCCTTTTCCGGTGTCTGCCCGCATTCCTGAGCTCCTTGACAGCCTGCATTTGCCTCAATCCTACTATCCTCCTCCTGTGATCTCTCCTATTGCTCTTGAATGTTTCTGCCATATTAAGTGCAGAAAGGCAGGTAAATGGAAAAACAAGTATCATGATTTCTTTCTTATGTGAAAACTATAGTTAAACACATAAAAGATGACCTGTAAGTAGAAGAGATACTTTCACCAGTATCAACACCACAAGGAACCAGTGACTCCTTCCTTCTTTGAGTCTTTGACAAAAGATGTCAGATAAGACATATCACCCATCATAAAGAGTAGAAGTGGAGTTAATGGCAAAATAATGGATTGTAGTAGGGGGTACATTTTCAAGCATGAAGGTGGGTGCAATGGAAGCTACACTGAATAAAGTCTCACCTTACTTTTGTATGATTAATGCAGTCTTCCGAGGATTATTAATTCATTCATTCATTCCTCCATTGCTCTTTTACAAGGAAAACAGGCTGGTTTTAGCGACCACAGGGGGAGGAAGTTTCCTATTTTCCCCTAGCTGGAATATTTCCATTGAGACCTTGAGGTTTTTGTTTTGTTTTGATTTGTTTTTCCAACCCCTCACCATGTTCTGAGCTTTGTATAGGTCCTGGGCTTAGCATAATAAGAGATTATATTCTCTTGGGCAAAAGTTTGAATCTTTAAGCTTGTTAGAATGTTGTTTATAGACAGCCAATAAAAAGGGGAAAAAAGTCCAAGGAAGAGAAAGAGGTAGGGAAGGGAGAGGAGGGGAGAGGGAGAGGGAGGGAGAGAGAGAAAGGACAGCAGAGAAAGGGAGAGGAGAGAGACAGGGAGAGGAACAGGGAGAGGAGAAAAGTAACCTCACGTCTTCAGTCAATGCTTGTCATGTACCTCTCAGGTTCCAGGCCTACTACAAGGGGCATGGTGGGGGAAAGTGCCCAAACCACATTTTTTAATGAAAATGTGTACTTTAGTATAATGGTAGCAAGCTGATCATATCAGTAGCAGCACTGTGGGAATATAGGAAATGCTACAGGCAATATCAAGGTGCAAGCACAGGTGGCCAAGTGTAGATGGGTGAGTTATGCAAAAAAGTCTATTTTCCATTATTCTTCCACCCTTGTAAAAGGGAAATTCTAATATTTATGTCTTCCATTCGGCAGAAGAGGGGAACAAGATCCAAGAATGTAAGGGAAATTCAGAGGTAATGTTTGCTTTTGAAGATGCTCCTGATGCCTCCAACCTTCTTCAGTTTAATCCCGGTTCCCCAATGGGTCAGCAGATACTCTTACCCTGCTTTCTAAATAAATATTTACTTTAGTGTAATGGTAGCCAGCTGTATGTCTCAGTAGCTATGATGGGGAATATAAGAAGTGAACTTTGTGTTCAGCCATTTGGTACAGCCAGTGGCAAAGTGTATACACTAGTGTCAGAGAGTGAATGGGTGAGCTCTATTCATGATTGTGCCATATTATATTACTGGGTATTTGTAATTTGATGCATAAATGTTATCTTGTAATTGCTTTGTACAATTAACTCAAATCGTTATAATGTATCATGAAAATCTCCTTTTACAACGTTGGAGGGAGATTCAAAGTGTAAGTCATTGGGTGACCCGGCTACCAATGATGATTTGGATCATCTAAGCCCAGGAAGTTGTAACAGTGAGACAGAGCAGGATATAACAGAGAAAGAAGTGCAGAACGAAGACTTTGATTGAGAAGAGGCAGAAAAGAGTAATGTGTGTCAATATTTCAGTACTCAAACTGTTTTGGAAAATGTTTTTTGAAAGCTTTGTGTTGAACTGTCAGGCAATCTTTACACTGTCCAAGTACCTGACAATTGAAGAATGATTTGCAACATTTTGTGGTCATTAAAGAGTTTTGCAATATATGGCAAATAAACCTGCCAAAGATGACAAATAAATATGCACTGGTAGATGCAAAGATATTTTACACCTTGAATTTACAAATTTATCTTGGAAGTCAATCACCAGGTCTTCATTTGTGCAGTAATAAATCCCATGACGCTGTGAAGACTTGTTCTACCTATTTCAACAAGTAACCCAAATATCACATTAAAAAAACAACAACAACAAAAAGAACAGTTGACCAGCACAGGAGCTGTCCCCAAGAACAAAGCAAGCGGAGATTACTGAAAGAACGTTGCAAGTTCACGTAGAGGAATGTAGAGTACAGTCTTTGGATTTCAGAAAGATATAACATTGGCCTAGGTGTGAAAATTGAAGTAAAGATTATTTTTATGGCCTGGATTTATTTGTATTTTCATGGTAGTTCATATAGGAATTTATTTCTGTTGTTATTTTTTAAATTTAGAAAGCAAATATTCAGTTGATGTAGAAAATGTTGAGCAGTATGTATGTGATATTTTGTTTCAGTGGTATTTCATTTTCCTGCTAAGTGCACATTGGGTACTATAATGGGGAGCTCCTGACAAAATGGAGACCGGAAAGGCGGCAAATATGGCCTGCTGGACCGGAAAGGAGAGCTGGGCACGCATGCTCTGTTTAAGTGAGACTTGTGTACGGAACACGCTGTTATTCCGTGTGAAGACTGTCTTCGGTGTGATAATTGAAGAAAAGATTATTTCTGTGGTAGAGTTTTATTTGTATTTTCGTTATAGTTAACATAGGAATTTATTTCTACTCTTACTCTTTATATCCTATAAGCAAGTAAACAGTTGATGTTGAACAGTTGATGTTGTTCTAAACACCATTAAAAATTTAACATCTTATTTTATTCATATTTTCCTGCTAAGTATAAATTATTTAATATAATAAAACTCATAAAATGAAAATAAATGCTTCATCAGTGGAAATACTCCTTAAAAATGAATGTGGGCATTATATATACCATAATGCACCTTTATAAAAATTTACTATAATGTGTCTTGTTAGTCTAACTTTTTATCTAATGGGACCATTAGGACCTGGGAAAGGGGCTCTCAGAAGTGGGGAAAATAGCAAGGTGAGAAGAGGTAGAAGGAAGGGTAGATTCAAGCATCCTTAGTACAAACCAGGCCTTTAGGTTTGGTCTGATCCCCAGCATCCCCCCCCTCACAATCACTCCTATTATCACTAATAATTTTGATAAATGTAACAGATTAGTGGTCTTCCATGAATCACTTCAGTCTGGATATTTTGAATTTTGACTGTGTGTCCCTCTGATCCCCCAGAAAAAGGAAAACAAAGAAGTTTTGCCCACTTATCATTCATTACCCATTGTGATTCAAAGGTGTTGCAAACAGCAGCCACTTAAAGGAGCTGGTGGTGGTTTGCCAAATTGATCTTGAGTAGTCAGCATGGGGTGATTCTCTTTAAATCTGTCTCAAAGGGTGAGTCAGAGTTTATCTAGTCTCATTAATCCAGGCTTCTACTGGGGCCTGTGCACAAAGGTTTAGTATGTGGCATGTGTGCAAGTTTCATGCCCTTTCTTTTGAGCAAGGATCTTAGCAACTCAACCTTCCCAGGAGGTGGTGTTTCCATTACTACATGAGGATGAAAAGAACCATACTGGAGTTAATTCTGCAGTGAGAATAAAGGTCACTGTGAATGCACACATGTGTCAGGTATCCTCAGTACAGACCCAGTGGGTTTAGCCCTAACTTTTTGTTAAGTGTAGTTAATAGAAAATTAATAAGTTGATTAGTGTGGATGAATTTTTATCAATGAGTGTAGGGGGTTTTTAAATCCCTTTTCCTATAAAATACTCTAGAAAAATAGTTAAAGGATTAGCATTTGGTGATTATGTGATTCTTTAATTCACTTCAGGGGTCTTTGTTTTTATACTTGACATTTTCACTGGGACATATAAAAATTCACCTCATGTTTAAGTATACTTGAAGTTCAGATGTGTAAAACAAAAGAAAAGAATATTCTTTATCATGATTTCTATCTCTGTGCTATTATTATACATTAAGAGAACAAATTCTTTTATAATTGAAGGAGAATCCAAAGATATGGAATATAAAAGAAACAAAAATCTTTTGTTTGGGGAAAGTGAAAATCTATGTCAAGTTCAGTCATTTTCTGTATTTATCTTCAATATTTTATAAAACATGAAGTAGGTGAATTACAACTCTGGCATCACATAGGAACCTTCGAACTTCTGTAAATCTTGGCACCGCTTTGTATCAACTGGGGCCACTAAGACTCCAAAGTGTTATATCCTCTGCATTTTGGTATTAATCCACTTGGAAAGCATGATTTTGTTGGTCACACAGACCTTCTAAAATCTGCACTGATGTCCACAGGAAATCTCCCAGCAAGTATTATTCAGTCTTTCTCCATTACTCTCACTTTAAGAAGAAGTATGGTTAGGGTCAGGGACTTAGTTCAGTGGCACCACACCTGCCTTGTAACCGAAAGGTCTTGAGGTTGCTCTGAAGAAGAAGGAGAAGGAGGAGGAGGAAGAGGAGGAAGAGAAGGAGGAGGAGGAGGGAAGAGGAAGAATGGTTTTGGGCCCACCCATCATTTGGAGCATTCCAAAAGAGACTTACTATATAAACTATATGGACATGAATGAGCTATAACTATTGCGTCGCTACCACATTTTCTTCACATGAATGCACACACATGATCTGATTTTGGAACATTTAGGGGAATGTCTAAGTAATTATAAGACTGACTGATCTATTTATAATTAATAGCTGATTTATACTAAATGAAAATAATAAAATATAGAGAATGTCATTCTTATTTTGTAAAAATTAGTCTAAAGAGGGATAGAAAACGTGTACATTTTTATATTCTCTTACATAAAGTAGATACATATTTTAAGAAAGGCCCTTCTGTCATGCAAACTTCTGATTTAATAAGCTTATTTAAAATATTTCCTGTCAATCTATCTTTTGTTATGGGGTACTGACCTTTACTCAAAAGTCAGGAAAGAAAAGAATCAGAGTTTTCTGTCTTAGCAGTTACTCTTCTAAGTACTTTAGATTTGTAAATGCTCTTAACCCTCCTTAATATCTTGCAAGGTAGATGGGAAGCATACACAATTTAAAGATTAGAAAAGTGAGGGAAGAGATTAAGAAACTTGTTCAAACAATACATATTACAGCTGGGTACCATAGCCAGTCTAACTTTAGACCAATGACATTGACCTAGAGACTCCAAGATTGTCAGGTAGGCTTTACTATGACATTTCGATATTGCCTCTGGAAAAATTAGGTGGAGTTGATAGGATATTGATATCATCCTACCTGTAAAGTAGGTTCAAAGTGTGTGTGGTAGATGAAATAGGTCAGGTAGGGTAACTTTGAGGCCCTGCGTATGGAATGCAGACAGTTTGCTCTGCTGATTAGAAAGAGCTAAACAATACAAGCCAAATCACGTCTTACCCACACGGACACATAATTTGGGAGAATAAATCACTTCATAAAATCCTGTTACTCTCAGCTTACCCATCTCTACCTGGACCAAGAAGCAACTGCCAGACTCCAAGGCAGCAGATCCCATCCCAAAGCTGATGAGGAGGCTGGAAAATGGCCTGACGGGGAGAACAGAGTTCAGTAAGTGAATTCCTGAGAATCAGAGCAATAAAAAATCAGGGGAAAAGTCACTTAACAGTTGGAACCAAAATTAAATGTTGTAGAAATAAGCCTGGAAAACCCATGATGAGTTTTGCCAAAGTGATGACGTAACAGAAACTGCAATAGGATAACATAATCAGGTAATAGAGAACTATGAGGCAAATGGTATGATGTTCTCAAGGACACTAAAAGTGAAGGTATTTTATACATGCTGTTGGGACTTCAAACTTAAGTTACTGCTCTGGACATCTCTGTAAACATCAGGCATTCAGGAATCATTTTCTTCAAAATGCCATTGGACCAGAGCCATATCATGTTCCATTTATTTGAGTTTTTTAATTTTTTCCTCATGAAGAAAAGCTTTAACCTGAGACAATCAAAAGATGCAATCAGAATCTTTCAGAACCTAGTTTTCTTGTCTTCAGTAGGCCCTCCATGTAGCTATTACTTTCATAGCTCGCCCAAGGCAAGGGTTAGTACAGTACTTGTGGGCAATACTTAGAGTGACACTGACCCACGACAGTCTTTGAAGAAGTATTCTTTGTTATCTTAATGGTGTGCGCGTGCTTGGGCTTCAAAGAATGAAAGCTAGTCAAGTTAGAATACCGATTAGCTGCAGGGATGATGAACAAAGTGTCTCTTGCACAAAATAGACCTCGGAAATGGAAGTCAGAGAGAAACAATTCTTGTAAGATTCTTATTTATGGAGAAACTGAAAAAAATTGGACTCATTTTAAGCATTGCTTTGATTCCAACTACTCCACAATAAATTAAATAATTAGAATTACTCATCTATTTCTCAAACATAATACAACTGACATCTGTTTTTGTTTTGTATTTTATGCATTTCCAATGAATTTTCTCAATACCGTTTCACCAAATTATTTGTGCCCTGTGACTTCTCTCCTTTTAGGAAGCTACACCCATACCATTAACTCCAGATATTTCCTTACTTTTTTATATCCGGCTGGTTTCCTATAGCAGTACTCTATAATTTCCTCTACAAGTGTGGAACAATATCACTTGCTATTTATTTATTTATTCATCCTTGGAGTTTGCGGTTGATGGGAATCAACTCAGCAAGGTGTAACTCAGAAGTTCTGACATTAATACGTGGTGGCCTAGCATTTATAAAACAACCTTAAATCAAATGTCTTTTTCTCCACTGTCACAGCTAAATTGCAAAAGGAGTTGGCGCTTATTTCTATTTCCACTTTAGACATATTGCTAAGAGTGGCTTTTAATTGCACTTGACAGAAGCCTAAACACAAAAAATGAGCAGAACAATAACTATTGAGTGACTGAAAATGTCAAATGATAGATCTGGCTTTGAGCAGTTGGATTGCTGCTATGCTTCTCTCATTCTGGATATCTTTAGTTCTGTCTTCTTCCATGTGTTAGCTTTCTCCCAGGTGAGTTTTCCACCTTCAAAAAGGCTGCAGCATCAAAGCCCTCACATCTGCACTGCTAAATGTTTTCTCAAACAAACACTCGCTTGGCCTGACCAAATAATTTTTCTTCATCAGCTACTGCACTGAAGACCTGAGCCTCCATCTGCATGGACCAACTCAATTCATGTACAGACTCTGAAAACAGTCAACCAAACACCATGTGCTGCCCAGTTTAGACCTGGGTTCGTTGTCTGTCACTGAGTCAGATACGCTGGTTATATAATGGGCTTAGGATGAATATTTGATGCCAACTGCCTCCTCAGACATGTAGGGAATGGTGATTCCAGACTAACTGCTTGATGGGTCTCCACTGTGAGGGAGATGGCAGTGTCCAGAGGGGCTGCTTCCACAATAAGTACAAAGACTGGTGACAAAACAACCACAGGTGTGCACTCTGGGGATGTGGTTGTGATTTTCCCTCCTCCTTCTGCAGTTCTCAAACCCAAGGCAAATCACTGTACCATTTTAAGACTACTTCTTTGGAGCCAGGCACTGGTAGTGTGCAACTTTAATCCCAGCACTTGGGAGGCTGAAGAAAGAAGATTGTGAGTTCAAGGCCAGCCTGGGCTACATGGTGAGACAGTGTCAAAAAAGGAAGAGAAGGAAACAACCAAACAACCAAAACAGATTACTTTTGACTCTTAGACTAAGTATAGTACTAACACCTATATCTTAAAAAGGAAATGATGAATACCATTCAAATAATTTCATTAACAATAATAACATAAAAAGTTTATTCTAGCTTATGTTATTATCATTAATTAAATGAATATTCTAATTTGAAAGTATAGGAAACACATCAATTTAATAAAAACTGTGAAATCTTAAGCATTTTTTTATAAGTGAAATAAGCACTTGTGTAAACACTCCATTTAACAGGATTTTCTGGTATGTTTTGAAACAAGTACATAAATTTAAAATAGATTTCACTCAGATATGGGTGATTCTGCAGCCAAAATATTTGGGAAATGTTAAATTAAACAAGAATAATTTGGTTCCTTGTAATAGAAATGTTCAGAAGTTTTAATGAGCTAGTATTAAATGTGAACCTTAAAGAGTCATTTTTGCCCTATAAATTTCATTATAAAATCATTTAGGAAGGATGAGAGACCATGAAAAAACCAGAAAGCAATCCTTTCTTTCCCAGGAACACCTGGAGAAATCTTTACGGCCCTCACAATGGGTGGGTTCTGTTGTGACCCAGTGATAGAAGGTAAGTACCCCCCACCCCACCCACACACACAAAGGCACAGCACAACCCAACAGCAGGAATTCTCCAGCCAAGGTGTCAGCAGCGTCTCCGGTAAGAAAGCCTGCTTCAGACTCATGTTATGTGAAATGAACTCGGGGACACTGAGTTGTATGCTGGATGTCAGATTTCCTAACTGAAGAATAGTACAGTCATCTGCTTCTCCAATGCTTCTCCCTAAACTTGAATGTTATTCAACACGAGGAAATAAACCCGGGTAACTGAGCTGACACAAGCACAGCAAGGCCAGGTTCTAACCTATGTCCACCATGTGTCTGACAGAGACACTAATAATGAGACTGAAAACTATTATTGTGCTAAAAACTTCATCTGTGACTACGCATTCATATAGAAACAGTTAAATCATCTTTCTCAAGTAGCAGCTACTACACACTACTATCTTGCATTTTGGAAACCCTTGACCACACAACTTTTTATTTTTTGGCAGTACTGGTGTTTTAACTCTAGACCTTCCCATTGGATTACATCCTCAGCACTTTTAAATTTTTGTTTTGTTTTGTTTTTGAGACAGGCTCTCACTAAATTGGTACCTTACCTAGGCTGGGCTGGACTGTGGTCCTCCTGCCTCAGCCTCCCATTTGCACAAATTTTATACCTCTGTTCTGGTACTTTCTGTCAATATCACATCCTTGCAACAAACTGATTAGATAAAATTACCTACCTGTATTATTAAAGAGAACTTTTTAATAGTTTAGTACATTTGTGTACTATTCTGAAAATCTAATGAAATGATTTAAGTGGAAATTTTTTATTATTATTTCAAAATCTATTCAATAAAGGTTTATCAATTTCTCTGTATAAGACTGTACATTTAATAAAACCTCTTATTAAATTATATATCTAAGAATAAATATTTGATACTAAAACATTTTTTAGGATTTAAACTATTAGATTAAAATAAAAATTTAAGAACCATAAAGTTAAATCAACTCTGGAGAAATGTATCAGAATTGGACCTTGCTGGGGCCAGGGAGTTAGCTCAATAGTGTTACCACCTGCCTTGTGAGCACAAGGTGCTGAGTTTGATCCCCTGTCCTGGGGTGGGGGACTTGGATCTTGCTAAAAGCTCTACTCAAGTGGATGTCTCTGTCCTAGGTTTGTACTGACACTGTCATATCCCAAGGAGTTTCTGATTCTTTGTCTAGAGTCCGGTTGGCTTACCCAGAAAATCCCAGCTTAACATAGATGCATAACTAAAACTCATAAGACAAACAACAGCAAATCAAGAAGGCTATTCTTAGTTCTTCTTCCGAAGATAAATCACACGAAGTGAAATTTTACAAATGAGATAGGAAGCCTAAAAGACTTAAGTCAAGTGTCATAGCCAAGTGTTGAACAGCGGGTTTGATTATCAGTCATAAATATATCGTCTTTATTATGGAACTGCCAGCACATGAGGCTCATCTGACTGGGGAAATTTTAAGAGGTTGTTACTCTTTGGCTCCCAACATTACAAAGTAGAAGACTAAATTCCTGTTGAAAGGGATCATTAATCACTTTCACTTCTTCTTTTTCTTTCATCTTCTTTTTGATTCTCTAAGAATTACAGTGTAGGCCAAGTGAGGAGATAGGGTGAACTAGGAAGAAGTGCATTCATGGGACCATCGCGGGACCGCAGTGGAAATCCCCTAGTGCTGTCATTCAGTGAGGCAGAGGGATCTGGCACAGACTCACACAACTCTCTGTATCCAGCTTTTGTTTGGGACCTGAAAGGACAGGAGTGACATCATGTTATTTTCCTCATCTAGAGAATCACTTGACTGTTTCTATCTCCTGTAGCTGAGTAAACTCAGCCTCTGGAGACCAGGACAGGAAATCCCCATGTTTATTTTAATTAACCCAGTTTCCTTACCTATTTATAAAGATTATCTGTGCAAAAAGATATGTAAATCTGTGATTATATATGTGTGTATACATATATATTTATATTTATCTTCCTTCCATAAGTGAGAAGAACTGATAGAATTGTCATAAGATACCGTGCTAGTTTCATTATTAATTGGCATCTTCATGTGTTTTTCTTCAATATCTGGACACCCTTAAAGTTGAAGTCCTTCCAAATTTTAATCAGTGGTTCTATTGTTAACCTGACCAAGGTATAATGATTCTTCTGTGTTTTGAGGATATGGGGACATATTAGTGTATGTTCTGTGGTCACCTCTCTGACATCCTTTCCATATGGCTCCAAACTCTGATGTTCCTCTTGAAAATTAAATCAAATATGTGCCACAAAAGGATCTGGCAAATAGTTTTAAGCTGGGCTTTAGCATTTTGATATTTTATAAGTAGCTTGAGATGGTGGAAAAATTGATTCTGGAATTGGATACAAGACCAATGTTACCCATAAGCTAGGTCCATTGGCTTCCAGGACCTGGGAGGCTGAGGCAGGATCATGAGTTCAAGTCCTGCCATAGCAACTTTGCTAGAGTCAGTCTCAAAATAAAAAGGGCTATGGGTATTTGAATGTGAAGGCCTTGGATATAAACCCTAATGACATGAAAAATATTAATACTAGCTATAATATTATTTATGAGGTATTATTCTAAGTCATTTGCATATAATCTTTACAGCAACCCTCTTTCCCAGAAAATAAGATTTAGATGGAAAAGAAGTAACTTTATTTGGTGATTCTCTGTAAGATAGGTAAGGCAAGCATTGGTTGATTGAGGCTGGCATTTTTGATCTGCAGTTTTCAAGGCTGATTATTTTCAGAATAGGTCTTTTTGCAGGAAACATGGAATTAGCTGAGTTGTCTAACATTACCATTTCACTGATATGACACTGAGTCAGCTAACTCAAGGCCAAATATTTCGGAAATGGTGGTCAAACCTAAATCTGCCTAATCCAGTCTGATCTTTGAACACAGTGCTGACCTGGGTTTGCCCTCCAGTGTCACCACCTTTGTGATCTCCACTTGCACAAATGAAGCCATCTCTTCTAGGCTGCACTCCATCCTTTGCACAAAACCATGCGATGCAAACTCTTCTAAATGGTTAACGCAGAGATAAAATAGAATAATAGGTGTGCCATCACCAACATACAGCATGCACATAATTATTACTCATTTTTTATTCCTCACATGCGATCAAAATTGAGAAATCGGCATGAGAGACAATTAGCATTTAATTTGGTGGTCCTGATCCTTTATTACACATTAGAATCTTCTAAAGATTTTCTAAGAAATACTGTATTCTCATTCTAGGGTGCTGGCGATATTCCATTAACCTGAGTGGTGGTTACATGGGCATATTTATCTTGTGATTCCTATTCTCCATGATTATTCATCATCAGTTGGCATGTATATTAATTCCCAGGACTCACTGCTCAGAAATTTTGAGTCAGTAGCTCTTTGTAGGCACCTAAATATCCATTTTTATGTGTTATTCAGGTGGCTAATATGCTACTGGCATTGCTTGTTACAATAAAACCAAGCTTCAGTGATTTAGTAATCACGAAGCCATTTTTTACAGCAAAATATGGAATATCTTGCCAAATTCAAAAGTCTAAGTATGTGCACAATAATATGGAGACAGTGAAACAGTATCTTTTTTTACTTAAGGATCATTAGTACGATAACTGAAGTACACCATTAGATCTATTAATTGCATCAAAAAGCACTTTAATTTCTTCATTTTTTTCTTTTTTTCTTTTTTTTTTTTTCTCTCAGTAGTGAGGATTTAACTCAGGGCCTTTGCACTGAATGACACTGCCAGCCCATCTCATTTTTTTTATTTTGAGACAGGGCTCAAACCTGCAATCCTCCTGCCACAACCTCCCAGGGTACTGGGATAATGTGGGCCACCATGCCCTGCCCTGTCCTTCTTTTATAAAGTCATTTCTATCAATAACTATTGTAGCAAATTATTGTAACATCTTTATTTAAAAAAAAAAACCTATGTAGTAAGGAAAATGAATTTGTGAGTTCAAATGCCTACTCCATTCAAGTATGCTACAAGTTGAGCCATCTTTCGATTTCCAGTGATGAGAGTAAAGAGAGATGGCTATGACTGCATGTTTTTAACATAAATAATGACTTTATTTTCCCTTTATTATTGGACTTCTTTGGTATTTTGAATTATATTGATATCATCTGCATTTCTCTCTCTTTACACACATGCACACACACACACACAAGTGCACACACATGCACTTGCATTATACTTAATTGCAAATGGTTATCAGAAATATAAATCTTACTTTAGCAGGCAAGCTTCTAGAGATCTGTTTGTAACTCTAACCTTTAGCACTGAAGATGGTTTTATGCTTAATAATTTCTGTGTTTTAAAGGTTTTGCTTGTTGTTACTCTTTTAGGTTTTTAACCAAAGATTTACAGGAAGCTGTTTGGCAGTGTAGTTCAGTGCAAAGGTCCTGAGTTCAATCCTAAAGCATGCATTCATCACACAAACATGACATAAGCATTACAAATAATAGCTTAAGATTAATCTGAAAATACCCAGAATAATTAACTCCTTGGTAAGCCTTGATAAGGCCTGATAAGTGCCGGTGTAATGATACTTTAAGCAAAACAGTCATTTTACTGAGATTTGTTCAACACTGGTAAAAGATCTATATAAATTGACATTTTATGTTTCTTTTATGACATATTTAAGAAATCTTTCATCCGCAAAGGCTAGTACACCACTTTCTTTTCAACTGAATTTCTTCTCTTTGTATTAACAACTTTTTGTTCCTTCAGTGGCTAAATAATTAATAACCAAAAACATTTGCACGTTTTAAAAGGAGTATATGTAGCATTGACAGAAGGGGCGGTGTCTTATGATTGTGTTTTTAAACTGAGCTACTGGCTCAGCCACTTTCCTCATCACTGGAATGAAACACCTGATACTCACAAATAAAAGAAAGAGAGGTTTATTTTGGCTCACGTTTCAGTTGGCCAGGTCCAAAGCAAGATGGCGTGACAGAGAGGCACAGTGGAGAGCGATTCGCAGCATGGTAGGCAGGAAGCAGAGAGGAAAGGGAGGCACTGGGGAGGGAGATGAACCTTCCAGGCCACACACCCAGCAACCCTCTTTTTCCTATCAGGCCCCACCTCCTAACAGCAAGTGAGCTATAGATTCCCTATAACCCAATCACTTTTCAAAAGCCCCACCTACAAGCACAATGAGGCTTTGGGGGGAACATGTACATAGAAATGATAACACTTATCAGAAAGGTAAATGATCACTGCCGCAGTATTTTTAAATCATGCACATCAAACTTTGAGTATACTCTGAAATACATGTACTAATAAGTTGTACTTGTATCACATAAATCAACAGGAGGAAATAAGAGAAATCTCTGGTTTTATACTCAGTTGATGAACCTTCAATATTGACATCGACTCCATTAAGTCTCAGGTCAGATGAGATTGGACGCCAATATATTTATTATACTTACAAAGCTGCCTGTAAATCTTTGGTTAAAAACTTTAAAAAGTAGCAAAAATCAAAATCTTTAAAACACAGAAATTATTAAGTATTAAACCATCGTCCGTGCTAAAGGTTAGAATTACAAACAGATCCCTAGAATCTTGCATGCTAATGAAAGATTTATCTTCCTGATAACCATTTGCAATTAAGTATAATGTATAAATACCACAGGATTATACATTTCAGTTGTATATTTCAGTTGAAATTTTTTTTTAAAAAGGCATTAGTTTTTATTCTTACATTTCATAATAGGTGTGCTGGAAAGAAAAATCCTTTCTCTGGATTAACACAGAAAGAACTAATGTCAGTGAATGTCATTACGATTGTTATGCATATCTCTGATTTGGCTTCACTCACAGATTGTACAGATATTACTTGAATAAGACTTCAAGAAGGAACATGGATTTTTGAAAATGGGGATTGGTCTCCAGTGTTGTGGTTGCCAGGTAATGGATTAACAAGCCATCACTGAGAAATCCATTCATTTCTTCTTATCTCTCTGGAAACAGGCATCCTGTCCCTCTCTGCTGGCTTACAAACTTTCACAGAGAGGCAGACACATCACAGCATCAGCACTGGGTTTTATTTATATGGAATAATATTCTGATCATTGTGTTTGATCTCTCCTATCGGATGCCTTTGTCATCTTAATCAATTGTCCTTGGCGCAGTCACATGCTTTATTGTTTTGGCTTCATACAGAATTGTTAATTTGAACTGTATGAACTTGTCATCCAGAGTTCCGACATGATAAAACACTGACAATTTCAAATTTCCATGTGGTTTAATCTACTATTAATTTGCTTATGGATAAGGGAAAAAGCAGGGAGAATTTTATAGCACATAAAAAAGGAAGAGGTGTGTGTGTGCATGCACGTGTGTGTGTGTGTGCCTGTGTTTGACTGAGACTAAGAGATACAGGAGATTTTTCACATATACCATCTGTACATCAAGGAAACAGATAAAGCCTGTTCTTATGAAGGTTGCATGTCCATAAAAAATGAATCATAAACAAAGAGGTATACAAGATAATTCCAGATCAGCATTATGAAAAACAGATTATTCAGCAAAAGGGAATATACATACACATGTGGTGGGTATTAGAGGCAGGAGGGGCCTGCTACTGTAAACAGGGTCACAGGTGAAAGTCTCCTACTGGATACCAGAAATGAACTGAAATCCAAAAATCTCGAAAAAAAACTTGTGAGGAACTAGTAAAAACAATGTTCTGTGTTAATGAGCTAACAGATGAGATCAGAAAATTGCAAGCCAGATCAGAGCAGGTCACGGTCTTGGATAGCTTAGGGATTTTTTTTGGAGAATGCTAGACAATCACTGAAAGGTTTTTGAGCAGAGGTGCATGATAATTTGATGTATCTTTTTAAAAGGAAAAAAGCTAAATCCAGAAGAACAGCTGCAAAGGCATTGGGAATGTTCCTGGAAAGGTGGCTTTCATCTGACCTTAGGGATGCTGAAGAGCATTCAAGCCACGCTGAAGGGCAGCAGGAGGACCGGTTTCCCTGGCATTGGCATCCCTGGGTTTCCTCACCTGCGCAGCACGCAGACTCCTGCAACCCGAAGGACCCAGCACTCAAACTCTATTCTTGGAATTTTTCATTTGTAAACAACAGGCCCTGCATTTTCGCTGAACTCAGAGCTCCAGAGTTACGCAAGTTCTTTCGCCGATCCTAAGAGAAAGTCACACTTCTCCTTTTCTCCCACTTCTGTCCCACCTGCACCTCCTGTAGGAAGTGTTGGCTGACCTCCCTGTCTGAGCGTGTCACCCACATTCCAACATTTAGAGACGAAGATGGTGATCAAGGGTCAGCAGAGGAGATTGTGAAGGAGTAGGCAGTGAAGTGGAAGGAAAACAAGGAAAGTGTGTTATCTGTGAAGCCAAATTTAACAAAACAAAACCAGAAAGTAACCCATGAAGGGAGGGAAGTTCTCACCTCTGCCAAATATGCTGAGAGGTCAGATGAGGTCCAGACTTAGCAGTGACCACTACATTATTTTTGAGTAACAGTGAGTCGTAGAAGGTGTTTATGATATAAATATCCATGACATTTATTTTTCCTTTGTAAAAACTCAGATATAATTTACATCAACTAAACTTCACCTGTTTTAGTAAGCATCTCTGTAAGTTTTAAGAAACATATGCAATTCTGCTCTTGCTATCATAATCGCAACATAAAACTTTTCATCAAAATCCAAAATTGCTAGTGTCTCTTTGTAATCAATACCTTCCTCCATGCCTAGCCACGGATCTACTTTCTGTCGCTATAGCTTTGCCAGTGTGTCATACAAATGGGATTTCAATGAATGGAGCTGCGTATCTCTTTGACTTTTTATTTAGCATAAAGCATTTGAGGTCTATTATTACATGTTTTACACTCCATTGTTCGGATATACCTCCATTGGCTTATTTGTGAAGGCTCTCTGCAGTCTTTAGAGATTACAAATAAATCTATAATAAATATTCACAGAGAGGTTTCCCTTTTACATCAGTAAATACCTAGGAAAATAATTGCTGTGTCACATGGTTATGGTATATTTAGCGTCATAAAATGTTGTATATGAAAAATATTTTTCCTAAGTATCTGAGCCTTTTTTGCTTCTACAAGTAATATATCAGAATTCCAGCTCTTCGGTTTTTCTTTTAATTCTAAATATTCAAATGTGTGTTCATTATATCATTGTTTTAACTTTCATTTCTCTAATGATTGGTACTGGGCATCTTTTCATGTACTTTTCTACTATCTCTATTTTCTTCTTTGACAGAATATTCCTTTGAATACTTTACTAATTTTAATGAGGTTGTTTCTTCATTTTGGGGAGATGAGTTCTATTCTATATTCTATTCTACACACCAGGCTTTAATGACGTCTGTGATTTGCAAATATTTTTCCAATTTTTTTGTGTGTGTTTTCATTCTCTTAATTTTTTTAAAGAGTAGAAGTTTTTGAGTTTGATACAATTCTAATATACTATTTTTTACTTGCTATTATATCGCAGGAATCTTTGCTTAGCTAACCCAAGTTTACTAAAATTGTTTCTTAAGTTTCTTCTAGTTTTAGATTTGATGTTGATAGCAATTGGATTTTGTAAGTTTGAAATCATGGATGATATTTTGAAATAACAATTCAGTTATAAGAACAAAGATCCAGTCAGAATACATTACAGAGAAAATGATAGATAAAATTAGTTAGCCTGTCTTTGTAGACAGTCTTTCTAGGACTTCTGACAGAAAGAGGAGGTGAGTATGAGGGGAAAATTGCTGAAGAACCATATAAATAGAGTTTGGTAGCTGGCTGTGTGTAGGTAAGAAAAACTGGGCACGCTGCCTTGTGTTTCTATAAACCAAAATGCTACAAATTGAGACAAATCAGAGAAGAGAACATCCAGTGCAACTTAACTCTGTGGGCTAAAAGCTTCAGACACAGAAAATGCTTATTTGAAATGAAAATAACAAGGTTTTGGGGCAAGTGAGGATAAACTTCTATGTGTTTGCAGTAGAGCCAAAGAAATGTTTGGCTTGGAAAAAATGAAAAGAGGTGGGAAAAGAATTTCAATTTGACCTTAAACTCAGCAGCTTGTCTGATTGAATCTTTTTTCCATGGATTGAGCAAGAGACAGTTAGGCAATGAGGAGGAGGGGGTGTTTTGCGCCTGGGCAGAAGCTCACTGTGTCTCACATTTCCTAGGATGGCTTCAAAGCTACTTTAAACACAGCCTGTTCTTGAAGTGAACTCAGTGGCTCTGGGACATTCCCTACAGTTCCGGCATTCAGTCTGCCCTGTGTCACAGAAAGTGCCCACAAGTCAGAGCCAGAGATTACACGCACATGTATGGAGGACCAAGCTGAAAAAAAGGCCTTTTCACATTGCCTTTTCCTAAATTATAAAATATTATTCAGAGGAAAAGAAGGAGCTCTGTTAAGAAGTCATGCAATTCCACGGTAGTCAAAACTCATATGTAAGTTTTGATCCCTGGAACTAGAGTGGAACAATATTTTGGCCTTCTGAGAACAGTCTTGAATCTTCCTTTCACAGCCAGTCACAGGAGAAGGCCCTACTAACCGTACACCCAGAACTCAATTATGGAATCGTTAAAAGTAAACAAATGTGTTTAATGTTAACCTGTCTAAAGAAATAGGTGAAAAAATTAAACTTTATGGGTTTTCGTTGTTTGATTGTTTTCTCTTTTTTTATTTGCAGTGCTGGGGACAGGTCAAGGGCCTTGTACATCCTAGGTTAATGCTCTACCATGGAGCTACAGTCTTGGCCTCGTGGTGCTTTTAATTCTCCCTTTCTTTATTTGTTTATGTCATCATAAAACTAGTAGTGTCTTTCTAACGTAAGAAGGGGATCAAGAGATGGAATGAGAAGGAGACAGAGAGAGCCTGAGAAGGGAATGAAATAAGGAATTAAGATGTGTTATGTACATGAACCGACTCCTCAGAAAGAATGTAAACATTACATATTGAAAATAAGTATTAATAACAAAGCAAACAAAAACTAGCACTTTCTTCCCAGATAGAAGTTATACAACACATACTGACAAGAATTCTGAGGAATAAACCCAAAATAATTTTATATATCTAATTAAACATTACATGGAATATTATGAAAAAAATTCATGGACTAACTTTTAAGTGAAAAATAGGATACGGCATTCATATGCCACAGTGCATCAAAGGATGGGAAAAGAATGGCTTTATTTCTCAGACTAGTACAGATAGTTTTGCATTGCCATTTGAAAAAAATACAATTCCTGGTCTTTAAAATTTTTAATTTTCAGTTTATTTAGTCAGGAACAGTAAAATGTTTAGAAATAAAAATAGCATTTATATAAAGTTTTCAAAGTCAACAACATGAAAATCACATTAACCTGATTAATACAAGTAATTTCCTAATGATAATGATTTACAGTAAGTCAATATTATTTCTTTTATTACATTTATAACAGAAATCCTCAGATAGATAACATTTACAAATCTCTCTGACTAGACTCTCTCATTTATAGAAACTTAAGGTCTTGTTAGTGTGTTCAAAACTGGATTCAATTCAATGTAAATGCGCAACACAAGTTCATTTTTGGCAGTGCAATTATTGTCACATTTCCTCAAAATCTAGTTCAAGTTACAACTGTTGCTAATTATAAACTTATTATTTCTACAAATCATCACACACCCAGTATTCTGACTGCATTTTATTTTCAGTCATCCCCATATGTTGGGTAATACATTCATGCACGCTTTACTCATGGAGAAACAGCCTTAGAGAATGAAATAAAGCTCATACATAAATTGTGAAAATAAGACATACTTTGAACTGCAATAGTCTTGAGGGTAAGATCCTAACAACTAAATGATGAATATCTACTTCATAAAAAGAGATTCCTTTTTCAGCAAGAAAACCCCAATCATGGTTACAGAAAGAAAGTACAGGGGTACCTCAGTTCATGAACACTTTTGTTTGCAGTTTGGTTCACAAAGAAAAGCATTTGGCACAATTTTGTTTTCCTTTGCAAACTCTATCAGGTGGCAAACATAACTGCAGCCATCTTTCCCACACAAACACAAATGTGGTCGTCTTTTCACAAAGGGTAGAACAAATTAGGTTTGTGAAAGAAGGTGTCCCTGTGCATCCATTGCTGGAAAAACCTTTCGCCTCCACTGGCATTCCTTTCCCATCTATGTTTTGAAAATATCATTCCCAGATATGGTGGCTTGGAAGCTATGCAGAGGGTGGGACCTGTAGCCACGTGAGTTTAGCCTCACTCTAGACGGCCCAGACATGACACAAAAGACACAGTGTGATTGGCCACTTCTAGAACCGCTTGCTCCAACTGAAATGATCCAGTTTTTAGCTTTCTCATTTTATTAGTATAAGCATCATTATTTTTGAAAGGACAAGCAGCTTCTTAAGGAACATCAGAAATACCCTCTAACTCCAATAGACAGAGGGATAAAATGTCAGAATATGCCACTGATCACTCATGGGATGTCCAGATGGCCACTTAAATCCTAACACCACACGACCAAGTCATTCTTACCATCTCCTAGTATCCGCATTTTTCAGGGAGGGAAGCTTCACCATTACAACTTCCAATTAATACCCTTAAGCATGTATGCAAAGAAAAGAGTGATCTGGTAGTGGCTTGGGTTGGAGAAGTGGAAATGGGACAGTGATCAGGCCTACAGGAGGAGAAGAAGTTGATGCCTTCCACATTCTCACCTGGTTTTTAACCTAGTTTGTTTTACACATCTGTCAACATTGACTAAACCAAGTTATCTTAACGTTGCTTGTGACTATTTTCTATTTTTCAATTATTTTATGAAAGTATGTGGTAATATGCATATACATAAAACATTTATTATACATATATTTTAAAGATTTGATTCAGAATAGTGAGCTTCCAGTGTCAGAAACCTTGAGGGAAAATTATTCCTAGCTATAGACACTCAGATCTCTCTCCTTCCCTGGCGGGCACAGAATGTTCATCATTACACACATCAAAGCTTTGCTTCCAGGAAGGGCAATCTTTGCAGTTGTTCCCTGTCTGAGTCAGAAGTTGAATGTTTTTCTCAAGGAAAGTAATTATTTTAAAGTGAAAAGTAGAAATGTGTTCTTTCTCCCTCTAAGCTCTCTCTCTCTCTCTCTCTCTCTCTCCCTCTCTCTCTCTCTCTCTCTTTCTCTCTCTCCTTTCCTCCTTCATAATGTACTTCAGGAAAAAAAAGAATCGATATTAATCATATTATATTCTGACTCATAAAATATATTTATAATGGCAAATATTTGGAAAATTCGCAGAACAGGATACATTTCCCCAGCAGTTCCTGTTTGTTTTTCCCAAAATTCCAAGAAGAGCTTTGGCTTACTCAGTGGCTTACATAAATATGCAAGCTTTATAGAGAGAATATATAATAAAGTGCCTGACATTCTCTTTGGTTCTTCCAGAGTTGCTGCTGGGACTGGACCTAAACTGCTAAACTACACTCCCCCCACATGCAATTATTTAGTAACCCAAAGAGGAAAATGTCATTAGCAAGTTTTGAAAACCCTTAGTACAGTCCACACCTATGATGGGAGGTGAAACAAACATGACCTTATTCAGGCACGGAGGGTACTGAGGCATTTTAAGGAAGAAGAGTTTTGAGAAAAGGAGTTAATCTCTAAATCACTCTCCAAAGATATCCATAAATACATGATTTGGGAAAATAAGGAATAAAAAAGTTTTCAATTGAAACAGACAAGACAGTACAACTACAGACATCTAGTGTTTATTTTCAGACTTCTCACATTAACGGGCTTTCTCACCAATAGCATCCATAGACTCATTTGTTCTCTCTACAAAGCAGTTCTCACATTTTCATAGTACGATTGAAATCTATCAACTTGACTTAAGTAAGAAGCACGTAGCAGATTAGTAAAGCTCTGCATGTGTCTGTGTTGTCATGTAGACTGCAAACCGAGGAAGGAAGCCCTGCCCCAGATGATGGTGCCATCAACTTGTAGACTTGGTTGTAATAAAGAAGGAAAAATGGAAGTCTGCCTTGTTTCTACAGATAAGATCCTGTCTTTGACATTTCCATTGGACTTTCTTCACTCCGTTAAGCTCCCGTGCAGACTCTTGAGCCTTCCAATCCAGACCATTTGGCTTTCCGACATAGACTTGCACCAGAAACTACAGTGACCATCCAGGCCTTCAACAGGAGGCCATCCAGCACACAAGTGGCCATTTTGTATCTTCCACTGCTGATCTGGCAGATAGACACTGGGACTCTTCCATTCCCGTAAAGCTACCTAATAAATCCTTTGTAAAATCTTACATATATTTTGTATTTAACCTGTCCCACTAGTGAATCCTCACTAACTCAAAGTGCATATAAATTATCTCTGTTCAAACAGCTATAGTTCCATTAGAAATCAATAGCTTTTCCCAAAAGCTAGGATTCCATTTTAGTGTGCATAGAAGCACTCTGGGGTAAAAAGAAATGAAAGAAAGAAAGAAAGAAAGAAAGAAAGAAAGAAAGAAAGAAAGAAAGAAAGAAAGAAAGAAAGAAAGAAAGAAAGAAAGAAAGAAAGAAAGAAAGAAAGAAAGAAAGAAAGAAAGAAAGAAAGAAAGAAAGAAAGAAAGAAAGAAAGAAAGAAAGAAAGAAAGAAAGAAAGAAAGAAAGAAAGAAAGAAAGAAAGAAAGAAAGAAAGAAAGAAAGAAAGAAAGAAAGAAAGAAAGAAAGAAAGAAAGAAAGAAAGAAAAAGAAAATTAAATTTTCATTATGTAGGATTTCTTAAAATCAATCATGTTATAAAATTATAAATTCTAAGGAAGAAATACAAGCATTTCTTCTTTCAGGAAACCTTTAGGTGGGCACTTTTCAATCTTAGGTATTGACCTTGATGGCTCAGTTACCCTAGAATCAACATTTAATCTTGGATTAGGTGGCTGCCAAGAGTCAAGGAATATGGCTATTTTTGGTATCATGCATAGTGCTATTTGGTTGCTGGACTATTATAATAATATTTGAAAAACATTAGAATCCACAGATCTACAAAAAAAAAACAACCCTAAAATGTTGAAAGCCACTTAGTACTTGTGTGGTCTTCTTTCATATCTTCTATTCTCTCTCCTGCCCAAGTTTATACAAATATGTTAGTTCAAATGGCATAACAGGCATATGATTTTTATGGGGTATGTTTTTCATACATTGACTTCTCTTTTAAAAAAAAAACCACTTGTCCTAACTTTATACAATCACTTGCAAAGATTATTTCCAAGTTTTATCAATTAGCTTGCTCTTATTGGTCCATAGACTTAGTATTGTCCACGAGTAACAGTCTCACGTAACGACTAAAGTGTTGTAGGAGTCACATATATAAAGAATTCACTCTCATCATTTTCTATCAGTTCTCTAAGATAACCATGATTAATGCCACACAATGGATTGATTGAGTGTGCCAAAAACTCAGATTTCACTGGCGTTCTTGTGTGTTTGCCATGACATGAATCCTGAGATATTGCTGTACTCCACTGAAATCAGTAGGGCTGATCCTCTTTCTGGGTAGAATTACAGGGCTAGAGCCAAGCTCTTTTCTTCCTTTTGTTAAATTGACCTCTAAATAGATGATGGGACATCTATTTTGACTTTTATCTGTCCAGGCTTGAAGAACTATGTGCTAAATCAAAGGTAATTTTGCCCCTTGTTTCTTTTCTGTTCCGAAATCAGTATGATTTCACAATGGAAAGAATTGTACAGGAGCCCAAAACCTGTTGGCAGTGGGCTCATATTTTCAAAGTGAAAACAAATGCTTATCCCTGCTTCCCCTGCAGCTGTCTTTTCTGGATTGTGTTGTTCTACCTCCTTGATTATAGGCTTTAAAAAAATCTAGGGAAAGAATTCAGCTGGAGAGTAACCTTGAGGGATTTGATTTCTTGAATTCAGACAATTTATCAGCTTCCACCTATACATCTTATTCTGCACTGAGATGTTTTCAAGGTCCAATAAAACCACAAATATTTGGCCTGGTGAAAATGATGGAGGGTATATTTGAATTTATGATATGAAATATGGATTATGACCTACTTCTAACCTTGGTTTTATTATTTTCATTTCCCATAATTAGAACCACTCTAACAAAATGTTGCCTACTAGTTGTCGTTAAGTGGCTTTTCTTAGTTAATAGCTAATAATGATTTGTAATTAGCAAATAATTTGAATGTAAATAGATTCTTCCACACTGCCTACCAATGCTTGAAAACAATTTGTTCTCTTAAAAAGCCTAGGAATTACCCAAGCAGTCTTGATGATACTGTTAATTTGTTTGGTTAAAAAAAAATTTTATAGGAGAGATACAAAGGAATCTTTAGCTTTATCTGAATTCCTTATCTGAATCATAAAGTATTTTGAAATAATGGACCTCAAATTTATGAATTATACTTGTCATTGTTTAGCCAGGCCATACATAGGAAAAACTTCATCCTGAAAGAGAGTTCAGAATATTCCTCAGGAGATCACTAGTTGTTTTAGAAAAAATGATTAAACCTAATAAATTTGTCAATCTTCTTTTTAATTCCTGGTAATAGTACCCTTCCTCAAAGTTGGAAATGAAGAACACTTAAAAAAGGCAATGTACTAGGAAATTATAAATTTGGATGAGATGAATAAAGTCTAGATGGAAGGTATTGCAGTATGAAGTGAGGTAGTAACAATGCAAGCATGCAAATATTTCAAAAATGAAACAGGTAGGATTTAGTGAGACATTCTGCATGGATTGTGAAGAGGGGGAAGATATTTCCAAAGTTTGGACCTGAAATCCTTGTCAGTCGTCCTCAAGTGCATCCAGTGAGACAATAAGGGGTGTTTAGCCTTAAATTTGACATACCTTTAGGGAAAGAGCACATTTCCTAGCAATGAAGGGTTCAATGTCAATTTTGTAGAGAAACTCTGGTATATTGATGCACTGATTTTATAATCTGGTTATGAATAAAAATATAACTGTTGATATTTATTCTACAAGAAGAAGAAATGTACTCAGTGGCTGACATATCTAAATCGAGGCAGACTTCGCCCCTGCTTCATTCTGGAAAGATTGAAGGCCACTTGATGGCCAGGACTAAAGGGCAGGGTCAGGGTAGAAACACTTCTGGTCCACAGACCCTGCCACTTCTGTGCAGGTTTTTTAACATCTTAGCCTACCCTACCTAGCTATTCTGATCTCAGTCTTTATAACTGCAGTTGAAGGTCCTTCCAACATTTCTTTCAGAACAAGCATATTAAAATATCTTATTTTTCCACCTTTCATGCTACCCACTAGAATACAGAATACTATGCACATCCTTCTGTTCTTTGGCTCTCGCACTATGGCTGAATATCTTACCAACACTTTGCAATTAGAAGCAACGCTGCAAATATTGCTTGGTATACCTTAACTTCACATAGATATAAAATGTAGAGTTGTCTTAATATTGATCGATATTGTCAACTTTGTCTCCATTGAGTTTTATAACAATATACTTTTACTAGAAATATATGGGAGTCCCTGATTCTCAGGCCTTCACAGTAGAATATTTTCCTTAACCTTTTGTACTTTTGTTAATTTGCTATATGAAAATTGGTATTTCTTACTCATATTCCCCTTATTGTGAAAAGGTTAAACATTTGCCATTTATTTTTCTTGAATTCTTCGTATACCTCATCCAGTTTACTATTGGATTATTGAGGCTTTTTTCTTTTCAATTTCTAATTGAAACTTTAGTATTTGACACAATAAGGAGAATCATTGAGTTTGATGTTGTGAACTACAATAATTTCTACTAGTTTATCATTGCTTTTTTACTTTTTTTACTTCACTGATAGGTTTGGGTTTTTTAATTTTATTTAGAAGGTTTTTAAAATTTTCATATTCATGTTTTCAAATTTATCAATACTTTTATTTGTGCCTTATATGTTTTTCTTTATGACAAAGTTTGAAAGATCTTCTGTACCCCAAGTTTACAACAAAGTATTCCTGATTTTCTTTTAAAATATTTCATCGCTTCATTATTTTTCTTTTTTACAGTGATTTGGCACACTGTCTGTGTTATATGAATAACTGAGCCAGTTTTTAGGGATACAGCTCAGTGGTAGTGCACTGAGCCTAGCAATGAAGCTTTGGGTTAAATCCCCAGTATGGGAGCAGGTGTGACCCTGAGCACAAGCAGAACAGGTATTAATTTGGGGGCTTTCTGTGTTATTAATACAACTGTTCGGACATCATCACCATATTGCTTTAATACCTTGTATTACGTTTCAATATCAGGTAAGATTAGTCCCTAACTTCCATTTTCTCTACATTTTTCTGTCATTCCCTGGCACACTGAGTCTTCTTGTTTCACCAAATTTTTTGATCACCTCCTATAAGGGTTTATTCAATATTTTGGGAATTTTAAAATATTTTATGGCAACTATAGATGGGGTACATTTTTCATTACAGCATTTAGCTGAACACCAATTTCGCGTCTGTGTGCACACATGCTTATGAGTGACTCATGTGTTCCAATTAACTCTGTACCATAATTTACTGATTCTTTTCACATAGTTCTGTTCTATGGCAGTTTCAAATAGTCCAGAGATGAGTACATATAGAAGAAAGTAAAATATTAATGCTGATACTGGTGATTTGCCTTATTCCTAGTCTAAATTTGTATAAAATATTCCATGCTACAGCGAAAATATCATTTGCCATGTTAGAAAAATCTGATTTAAAAAATTTTTTTTGAAATGTATCAAATTTTCTTTTAGCATATACGCATATGCACATGATTTTGTAGATTTATTAATGTACAAAAATGCTTTAGAAGCTTGATTCCTCTATTTTCTGAAACAGTTAAAATGTCACTGGAGTTATCTGCTTTTAAAAGTTTTGATATCATTTAAAATGAAATCACTCTGGCTCTAAATGATCCTTCCTTCCATAAAAATCTTCCATAGAAATACACTGTTTAAAATTCCTGAGACTCTATCCATTTTAATAATGTTTTCATCTATTTGTAAAAATTGAAACTTTGACTTATGAAATGTCTTTAGATTTGATTATTATTTCTACATAAAAATTCGTGTTTGGTAGATTGGCATTTTTCTACTCTCCTGGTCCCTACCCAATCACCTTCTGTTTATTCCTTAGATCAGGTGATGTTTTGCCATTTTCCAGAAAAACTATTACAGATATCGTTTCTACTATATTTAAATATAGTTTAATGTTATTTTCTGTCTCTTTATTCTTGCCTTTGTATCACTTATCCTTTTTCTAAGTTTTTAATAAGAATGCATCTTATTTTATATTTTAATTGAAATTAATACTATATAATTTGCATTGAATGGGGCCCTTTTTTTTCTTTCTTTATGAACTTTTATTTCTTGATTTTCTTATTTTCCAGAGAAGACTATACACCTAATGAAAGGACACATAAAAAGTTACTAAGTATGATAAACACCTTTACTCTAGTTTTGCTTGATATTTTGGCTGGAGGTAGACTTTTAACTTGAAAATAATTGTCACCAAGGTGTTAAGGTGTCACAACCCTTATCCCCTGGGCCACCTGCCACATTGATAATATAACCTCTTAGGAGAGCTTTTTGCCAATTCCTTTGTAGATTTCTTTTTTCTTTTAACAGTGAAAATCTTTCAAAGATACAATTCTAACTTCTGTACCTTGCACTAAATCACATGTTGGTATTAATATGTGTATTTTGTGAGCTCTTTGAAACTGTCTCTTTGAGAGTTCTGTTGCCATTCTTTCTTAGTTATAACACATGCTTCCAAGTATCATTTATAACTGGAGGAAACTGACAAAGTACTAAATTTTATGTTTCCCTGATTTTCATGTGTTGAAATAAAATCTTCCCAGGTAATGACCTTGGGAGCTGAGGCCCTTAGCAGATGATTAGTGACCCTAAAAACAGACACTCCCCATGAAATCTTTTACCCCTTCCATCACGTGAGAATTGAGCAAAAATGATGAACAGGAAACAGGAAATAAGCTCACCATGAGCTTGGTCTTCGATAGCCCAGCCTCCTCAACTAAGAAAACTATATCTCTTGTTTAATAGCTACTCAGTGTATGGTGTTCTGTTATAGCAGCCTGAAAGAGCCAAAACAGTCTATCCCAGGGGTTCTTTCCTTGAACTCAATACACCTACTTCAATGACTTATTGAAAAGAAAAATAATAAGTGCAGTCCTAGCATTCACTGAAAATGCAGTATTTGCAAATCAATCTATTTTGCTAGTGCTTTACAGGAATTTCCTAGTGTATTCTCCATTTTGCACAAGAGGTATAAGATTCCCTAGAGAGATTAAGTAACTTGCCTCAGGGCACAGCTAATACAGGTTGTATCCAGAACCCAGTGTCTCCCTCCTTATCCTTGAGTTATAATGACCCAGAAACACTTTCTTTTTTTGGTCAGGTCTCAAGTCTGATCCATCATCTTCAGCCTCAAATGATTCTTCTCTCTGGTTTCCATTGTCTTACTGAGGTAATAAGTCATTCCATTTGGGTTTTGACTTTGTCTCTAACATTTGGAAATCGTTTGATTCTGGGGAAGTTACCTAAATTATCAAGTTACCTCAGTTACCATGTTCTTATCTTCAAAATGAGCATTAGTGATATTCATAGAGTTTTTGTAAGACCAAGTGTGAGGATACATGTGGAACAATTAGACACAAAATAAAAACTCTCATACACAATTGTCCACTCAAATTGTCCATTTTCCGTCTTGCTCCTGTGTATATCCCAGCAGTCCAAGAAACATAATGATGCAACATTCCAAATAACTTTTAAACTCAAACTTTGCTTGATCCTTCTGTCAGTTCGCTAGTGAGGATATATTATGTCTGTCCTATACTTCTGTAAAAATTTCCCAGCGGTTGTCTTTATTTTTTTCTCCTGCCACCTCCAAATGCAGTCTCTGCAAAGCAGCAAGGACAGTCTTGAGAAAGTATAGATTATGGCCTGACACGGTGCCCTATGCCTATAATCCCAGCACTCACTAGACTAAGGCAGGAGGATTGCCAGAAGTTCAAGATTAGCTTTGGCTACATAGTGAGTCCACAGCCAACCTAAACTGCATGGCAAGTGAGACCCTGTCTCAAAAAGAAAGTACAAATCTTTGGCTGGGTGTGGTTATGTGTATACCTGTAACCCCTCAGCTTCCTGGGAGGCTCAGGCAGGAAGGTCACAAATTCAAGCCCAGCCTGGACAATTTGGCGAGATTCTGCTCAAAATAAAGAATAACAAAACATAGGGGATGTTACTCAATCCAAAGGTCCTGGGTTCAATCCCTGGTTCTGCAAAATAGAAAAGAAGAAAATTCAGATCTCATCAAAAAACTGTTATGTTAAATATCTAAATACCTTTTTAATTTCTTTTTAAGAATAATATCCAGAGTACTCAGTGTGACTGAGAAAATGTTAAATGATTTGGGTCTTGCACCCACCTCCAAATCTCTATTTATCTTTGTCTCCTGCCTTCTACTGTCAATCTTTATTTTTCTGAAGTATACTCTCCTAGCATATTTGTTCTCACCTCTGCCCTTTTGGAGATGCAGACCACTTTGAAATAGTTTTCGCCCCCATGGTGAAGTCATCCCTGCAAATATTTCCTTGGTAACCTACTGTAAATCAGGAATCCCACTAAGTTGTCTCCTCCTGCTCTGAGCCTCTCATTGCAATGCATGCTTATTGTTTTACAACCATTCATTGCTTTGTCTGTGCCTTCTGAAGGGCTTTTCTACAGGGCAGCAGAGACCTTGCCCAACTTGCTCCTCAAGAATATGGAGAAATCTCGGGCATCTCTTGACTGGGTGAATAAATAATACAGTGAATAAGTCTTGACATAGGTAGCCACATTCCTTCTTTTTATACAGGTGATTATTAACTAGGTTTTCTTTTCCTGAAGGAACTTAAGAGTGTACTTGGGAGATAAATATATGATTTAGTGGTTTTTAACTACATGCCAACCACTATTCTAAGACCTAGAGATAGCTTTCCTTTATCACAATTAATACCTATAAATCCTATAAGTACTGTCATTATCAGTATTTAATTATGGGGAAACAGAACAGAAAACTTAGGTAGTGTGCACAAGGGCAAACCAAGCAAGCTTCAGAATTTGGATTTCCACCTGTGCAGATGGAAGCCTGAACTTTCACCATGACAGTACACTGAGAGGGCAGAAAAGGTGAGCACAGGTCCAACGTGACATTTGGAGCTCCATGAGTCTGGTCATGAATCTGACTCATTTCAAACATTTTCATTTCACAGATTCTTTAAACTCTCACCATTGCAGGACCCTGAAGAAACACCAAAATGACTAAAAGCTGCTGGGCCCCTAAGCTCCATCTGTGCCTCAGTATTTTACTGTCCTGCACTCCTTTGGACAAATCTGCCAAGCTCCTTGGTACCCAAGTCCAGACCATGTTTTCTAACTTAGAATTCATGGCCCTCTGTACTCATGTGTTCCTAAAAAAGTGTGAACAGGATACGATTATGTCCACTAACAATAGTTAGATGCTTTCCTTTCTAAAGAGGTGGAGATTTGATTTAGGAAAGAGATTCCAGTAACCACTGTAGTGCTTCAAATAAATGCAAGGGACTATGAATGATTACACATATGCAGAGTTGAAGTATGAAAACTTAAATATTAATGACAAAGAGACATATGCTTTTAAAAAGTACTGAAGATTTTCATCAATATTATCTCCTGAACCTGAATATACCTATTGTAATGTGAATTAATATTTTAAAAAATAAGCATGGTGCCACATGTCAATAGGCAGATCTCTAGTCCAACCCAGCCTGGGTAACTTAGTGTCTCAGCTAGATCCTCCAAAAGACCAAGTATTTTATCCAATCAATTTGCCTCAAGGATGTGATAATAATGCAAAGAACAATAACAGGGATATAAAAGTTGTGTGGACGGAAGTGTGAGACAGGATAACCCCAAGTTGAAGCCCAGCTTAGCAACTTAGAAAGAACCTTTTTTAGCCTTTTGGCTAAGATCAAGTGTAGAAAGAACCTTTCTCAAAATAAAATGGGCTGAGGATATAGCTCAGTGTGAAAGGCAAGGGTTCTATCACCATTAGCACACAAGCACATACATGCGCACGAGCATGTACACATGCACACACATGCACACACACACACACACACACACACGCACACACACACACACCCAAAGTTGCATAAGAGAAGATAGACTCTTCAGAAATGTAAAACAACACATTCAAATATTTAATGTAAACTAAATGCAAACATAAGATGTTTTTAAAGGTCTCTGGCATTTTTACATCATTTTCTTCTGTGCTGATATAATCTTCCCACCACCAGTTCCTCTGGAGGTCTCAGTTTTTCTTACATACTCTTTAGTAGGTTATTTTCTTACATTTAATTTTAACGTGTGATTGATTTGTAAATTCAAGAGCAAGTGAGGGAGACTGTATCTTTACTAACTTCAAGACTCTTATGAATTTTGGTTTTATATCATTAATTTCTGTCTTGTGTTAAATGGATTTCTCACATCTATTGGCATTAGTTTTTTTTTTTTAATTTATACTTAACAAGGTAAGCTTCACAAGTTAAGTGGATGCCAATTAACCTAAAATCTGAACTGACTTTTAAACGCAAGTCATTCCTATCAAATTAACATTCTCTACAGATTTAGTAGATAGCTGTCAACACAATGGAACCTAGGCATCAATTTTAAGCAATTTATTTTTGAAGTTTATAATATTAGTTTGATTGTGATTATATATATATCCAACATTTATATAATTTTAGTCAATTACTAAGGAGCTGGATGAAGTTTGTATATTACTACATTTTAATCATCTTTATAATTAACATTTAATTTATTTTCTTTTTTCTTTCCTTTTCCATCTACAGAATGAACTTTTTTAGAGTTTGTCACAGACTTTAAGCAATTTTCCTATTCATTAAGTGATATTTTATTTTTCTAAGTGAATCATCTGTGGAGGAATGAGCCCTGGGGATTAAAGTCTTTTTATTAGTAAAGGAGCTTCCTCCCACATACAGACACATACAGCCAGGTTCCTATTTTTCCCATCATGGCCCATAGTCTTTCTAGCACAAGAGCTGAGACTTCAGAGTCCAGTTTTAATGTTATTCAAAATGCTAACACAGGCTTTTATTCTGGCCTTTCTGATAAGAACACTACTCCAATATAATCCACAAAGTCACTCTGGAAAATTATCTGCAAAACAATGGAAAAAATATACGGAGTTATTTTGATTATTTGTATAAAATAAAAGCTAAAACAGTGCAGGGAATTCTTCATACTAACATTTATAAAATATGTTACGTGCTCTTGGACTCTTACAGTTATTGCTTTCTTTTTTTCTTTTTTGCTTGTATTCATTTAGCTATCCAATTAATTTGGAATGATTCTGATTGAATAATAATCCTAAAGTGACTTCATTATTTTTAATCATATTGCTTTAGTGTGCAAATTCAATCCTTTTTGGCTCCCATTAGCTAGGAGAAAATTATGTGACCAGACGTTAGAATAGTAAATGGCTAGTTTTATAAGAAATGAATAACAGGTTAAAGCATAGAGAAAGGTTCATTTGTAATGTTTCCATGACATGTAGATATCATGGACCGTACATGTAGGCACAGTGACAGGGCATTTGGTAATACAGGCGTAAAGTTCATTGAGAGAATTCTCAATTGTATCCATTATGGCAAATATATATATATATGGAGAAAAATGTGTAGCATTTATAGAGCATTTTTAACAATGGAATAAATTAAGCTATCAACATTTGTTTTGTTCCATCGGCTCAAACCAAGTTGAAGTCAGTCTCACACCTGAGGTGTTTTTTTGTTTTCGGTTTTGTTAACAGATCTACAGTAGAGAGATTACGTCGGTGGACTAATTTCACTTGTAAGGAATACAGAAAAGATGTTAGATGTATTAAGCAACAAGGATATGCCTTTGCTATTGTTACTGAGTAGGACCTTGTGGGGCACAAGAGCTGTGAAAATAACTTCAATCACTACTCACAAAGAACATACTGAACTGTCTTTTATTTATCTCTTAGTCTTTGTCATATTTAGCCAGTCATGTGGGTCCAGTTTTTCACTTCAGTTAACAATAACTACAAAAAATCAAGTTGTAATAGTTTATTCTATACAGCATAATCTGACTCTTTAAATAGAGATGTGTAAAACATATGTATGCACATATAAATATATGTGATATTGGCCCTACCATTTTGATGATGAGAGCATGGTATGAAACCTTCTAAACTCTTTGACTTACCCTTCTCTCTCCCACATCAGTAGTCCAACGGATGTAACATAAATAGAAATAAAATTGCATAAAATATTTTCTAATAGTTAGACCTCTTAAGATCATTTCGACATTGGTAGACTTTTTTTTTTGTTAGGAAGCCACAGTTCATTCTTCTTACAAACTTTAACTCATGCTGTTTGCATGGCAGAGGATATTCTGATAACAGGATTACTGTGGTCAGATAAATAAATCTCTGCTTTTGTGCATCTCACGTGAGCTAAATAGATGATTGCACATGGTCTGGCTGGCAAAGAAAAAATCGCTTTAGAACATTGTGTGACTCCTGAATAATAATTAATAAAAGTTTCATGTCTGAATAGAGGTATTTTTGCAATAGTGATAAGAAGGTACCTAATAGAATGGCTAACTTATTTAAATTAATTTATTTAAGGTGATATAGTTATCATGTTATTACTCATTATTAAAATGAGAATAAATTTCTGTGTTTCATCCTGAAAATATGCATAAATCAATAATCCAAGGCAAATTTAGGTAAATAAAAATTCCTGTAATAATGCCAGATTTGGGCTTCAAAATCGACTAAAAGTTTTAGAACAAGTGAAATATGATTCTCACACAACTTGATGACAAATCTGATATCTGATAAACCTTTCTTCAAAAAGTTCTAGAGCAGAAGTTCCCAGAGCAATAATTGTGACCCAGTGGAATCCACACTCAAGTTTAAAATAAAGTGAAATAATCTAGCCTCCACATGAGCTTCTTGACCACTTGGGATGCACATGTTTGCTCAAGGAACAGCAAGAAAATAGAACTAGATAAAACATTTCTTTATAACTATGGAAGCAACACCTGTAGAGAGATCAGATAACCGCTACCAACTTAATCCTTAGAGGAAATTACCACTTGTAAAGACTAGAGGAACAAGTCACAAGACTGATTTGTAAACACTGTGAAGGATGGTAGAATGTAAAAAGATTGGCCACTATAGGGAAAGAAACGTTTTGAGAAAACAAAGTCTCCAAACTGGTTCCAAACCCCATGGAATCTGGCAAAGAGATTGGTCAGGAAGAGGTTTCTATATGGTACAAATGGATAAAAGTGAGTAACATGGAAACTAAATTCAAATTACCAACATCAAGTTCCTGTGGGTTTGTGTTTGTACATGTGGGAGTATTCATACCTGGGTTTTTTGTTTTGTTTTGTATTTTGTTTTGAGTTTTTTTTTTTGTTGTTGTTGTTGTTGTTGTTGTTTGTTTGTTTGTCTTTGGTACCAGGGATCGAACTTGAGTTTGTGAGGCAGGTGGTGGAACCACTGAGCCAAATCCCTGGCCCCTTTTTCTTTCTTTTTTTCTTTTTTTTTTCATACTTTGGTTTTCACTGCTTGAAATTCATTGAACTTGGTACTCGACACATTCTGATGAGACAATATTGTCCCAGTGATTGTCTTTTGTTTGGTACTGGACATACAAGGTAGACCTTGTCAGTGCTTTCCTTGCCACTGGCTACTCTGTCCAGCCAAACTTTGTACTTATACTTATCATTTTTGGTACTCTTAGAAGCACCCAGCATCAGTTAACAGCTAGTACCAAGGTCACACCATGTTTGTAGGAGGAAAGTAAAAGTTTTAACAATGTAAAAAATATACAATAATAAAGTGTTAAGTTAATAGAACAATAGCATTATGATAAGAACTAGTTTACTTCCTTCCTTGGATAGTATCATTAAATTGACACATCATGAAAATCCTAAGAAACAGAGAAGACAAGAGTGGTAGAATTTAAGACCCTTAAAATAATTTGCAATTCCACAGTGAATACAACTTTGATAAACTTAAAGATGTGAATACAACTTTGATAAACTTAAAGATATTCTGTGTTTCATATTCAAAAGACATAGTTTTGAACTCTATCTGGCTTTGATTTTAACAAGATATGCAGTGGTAATAATATACATTTTCAAAGTTTGTTTTTCATTTTCTAAGTATAAAATTTGACCAGTACCAGTGGTGTTCTAATTTCAGGAAGAACCTGTGGAGCTCAAATTAGAAAAATTGGATTGAAAATTCTTAGTTATCTTTAAGATATTTTATGAAATATTCAATTTTCTAACATTGGCTTTTGAAATACATTATAAGGTAGTAATGTGTAACATTTGATAAATATTTATTGACATTTACTGTAAAGTTCATACTCTGAGGGGCACTAGAGAGACAGCAAAGAATAACTGCATAGCATACCATTTATGGGTCTGGAGCTTAATTTTAATGTGATTTAAAAAGCAACATTAATATTTCCAAAAGCACTTGCAGGAAAATATTACTTACATTAAGCATAGGACCCCAATTCCTGTAAAAAGTGATACTTAAAGCGACTTTAAAGAGTGGAAAGGAATTACCAGATGAGGAAAAGAGAATAATATTTCAAAGAAAAAAGGTAAACATGAGAAACATTTAAGTAGCAAAGGGCTGTGTGAGGGAAAAATCAGTTGCTATAATTGGACCATAAAATGTTGAGTGGTATTCCCAATTAGGAGGATGGAGTTGGAGCAAATGGTTTTCCAGTTAATACTTTTATGAATGCATTTGTGTGGTAACCAGGAGACAAGCAACAAGGAGACCCTCAAAAATGCTCACAAAAATGGGAATCCAGGTCCACATCTGCAGCTCCTACGCTAAATTCATTTGCAACATGGTGAAAAAAGGAGGTCAGGTCGGCTTTCCCTTGCTTTATTCATGGGGATGCCATGCAAGGGTTTATTTAGACAAAGAACTCCATGCAGTGTTTTGAACAGAGGCTTCACATGGAAGAAAGGTAATTGTCTATAAGATGTGAAAAGCATTCAAAACAATTATTCATTAAGGTGGCAGTAAGATGCCATTCTAAATTAAAGCAGAAAGTGAAAATAAAGAAAAGATAATTACAAATACTAAATCATAATAAACATGCAGCTACCTAGGAATACCAACTGTTGTCTTTTGCCAGGAGTAAAAAATCTCCTGATAGAGGACACCAGTGCTATGGGTGGGCCAGACCTTAACAAAATGGGGCAGTGAGTCACTTTACATGTACTCTTTGACATTCCAATGCAGTCAGGAAAAAGTGCACATATTCACCAAAAGTATTTAAGAATGTTTGAAGTATCACTGGAACAACAACCTCAAGTTGAAAAGATCCAAATGTTCAGCAACAGTAGAATCAGTTTATAAGTTCTGAACGCTTCATAGAATACAGTGGTGCATAGCAATGAGAAAAAGGAGATGCAACTATAGGGGTGACAATCACAAACATTACATGAATGAGCTACAAGGTAAAAGAGTGCATACAGTATGATTATATTTAGATAGTTCATTAAAAGGCAAAAATAGTATGTAATATGAGAAATCCGAATAGTGATTAACCCTAGAAAAATGGTGGTAACTGAGAGAGTGTCAGGGGTTCCAAGATGGAAATGATGTACTCCTTTTGATGAGGGTGCTAGCTCCTGAATGCATTAACCCTAAACTTTACCTGACTGCACACTAATAATCGGTGCATTTTACTACTATGAGCTTCAATTAAAAGGCTGTTTAAAAATGTTAGTCCTCTCCCTTCGGTTTGTGTTGTCCCTTTCTATAGTGTCAGATACTTATGGTCAACCATGGCTCAAAAATACTAACTATAATGAAAATAAATATTTCATGACTTCTGATTTGTTCATTGTTTGGAGGAGATCTCACGCTGCCCCACTCTGTGCCCCCCACCATGAGAATCATCTCTTTGTCCTGAGTGCCGACCCTGTACTCACTCCCTGCTGCTCAGTAGTAGCCGCCTTGCTTACCAGGGCTACTGTCCCAGTAATGGTGCCCCTTGTGCTCCTCCTGTAGTGCCCTGCTGCTGTATCACAACGCCCTGTCTTTCATCTCCTGTCCTCTCATCCCTGGCGCTGTGTTATCTAACACTGTCACAAGAAGGAGAAGGCTGGCTTCAGCACAATAAAATATTTTGAGATAGAACCACGATATTCACTTCACTTTTATCACCATATATTGCTTTAATGGTTTGACTTCATTGTTGTTAATCTCTGGCTATGGCTAATTTATAAATTAATCCCTATCTTAATGTCTCTGTATAGGAAGAAACACTGTATATATAGGGTTTGAGTCTGTCTGTAATCTCAGATATTCACGTCATCTCAGAACATACGCCCACAGATACATTTTGCACCTAAAATTAAACTTTGCCTAAAGACCTTAATAGTCAAATTGGTCCTTTCTGTTGCTTTTAACTGCACACACAGGAACATTTGCAGTACTACCAGTAAACTGGTAAGAGCAGAGGACACAGCATTCAATATCTTACGGGCTGGAGAACTCTATTCTAAGATGCATAGGTGGAAGACAGAGAGAAGGAATTACTTGCAGCTCCAGTTAACATTCACTGAACTGTAAGGCATGGGATTTAAGAGCACAGATTCTGGAGTCACACTGCCTGAACTCTTTACACAGCGCCACCAGTTACTAGCTATGTGGAATTTAGTGACTTACTTTACTTCTTTGTACCTGTGACTTCTTTTCTGTAAAATGGGAAGAAAATCTCAGCAGTAACAGAAACATGAAAATTATAGGATTGTTTTAACACTCTCACAGAAATTAGGCTTCTTTGGGGGCATATGTTAGCTATTTTTTAAGCATAAAGTACTTTTCAAAAAAAATTTATTAGTACAGATTTGTAGTGCATAATTATTTTATTCACTGTAGGGGACTGGCACATGTATCCAACACATTTCAATTCTGTTTTGCCCTCCCTTCCACCTTCCTTTTATTTTGTCAACATGAGATTGATTTATTTATCTTATGAGACCTGAGAGAGTTAGTTATCATATATACAGATTAAAACCAGCCCAACAGGCCAAAAATCATAGAAAACACGTAAGGGAATCGTACTAAGTCCAAGTACACTTTAGATACCTTGTGCATGCTGAATTACAATAACTTTTTTCTCTCTCTTTTTCCTGATTATTTGTCTTTTATTTTGTACTTTGCATATTAATTTTTTCATGTAAGAAAAAACATGAAATTTAAACTTAGGTGTCTGATTCACCTCACTTAACATTATAGTCTCCAGGTGGATCCATTTTCTTGCAGACACTCATTACAGCAGAGTAACTGCTTTACAACAGAGAAGTACTCCATTATTTATAAATATCACACTAACTTTATGCATTCACTGTTGACGGGCACATAGACTGCTTCTAAGATGTAGGTACTAAGAACTATGTCTCTATAAACATGGATATACATACATCACTCAGGTATGATGTCTTTAACTCTGGGGAAGGTACATGTTAGCTATTAATACTGTTTATTACAATTTCTCTCTGCTATGTGTTTGCCATAATCATACCATTTATTCTTGGAGGCAAACATTAAATTAAGAGAAAAATCGGGGCTTAGAATAAAGCAGTGATTTAACCAATATTTCAGCCTATGTTGTTTGGTTTCTGGTCTAGTATGCTATCTGCCATCCATCTTTTTGTGGTGTTCTTGGATAAGGTTTCAACCCTGAGCTCTGCTACTACCTTTCTTTGCATCTGAAAGAATAATGAAACGCATCTAATGGCCCCTTACTGATATTATCAAGGGATTTTGTGTGGACTGGTGAAAGAATACTATCCAAGCAATTATGTAAGTAGAAATTACCATCATAGACATCATAATGAGAACTTGATTTCATGAGGTCACCATTGCCAATGACATTTTTTATATTTTAATAGTTTTATTCAAAGATAAATGTGCTATAGTGTTTGTGAGAAAGCGGTATTCTTAGTTGATTTCTCTTGAGCGATCCAATGATAAAATCATACTGTTTTTGAGGTTTAGAGTATTTTCCACTCTTTGAGTTTGCACAGTATTTAATTGGCACTTAACCTAATATATAACATATCAAAAATTAAGTAGGCATTAATTAGGAACTCAAATTGTGAACTAGCCTTAAAAAGCTAATTATCAAATTGGTATAGCTATCTGTAAGCCGACTCCTATAGCATCCTGTTAAAGTGGTTTCAGTATTTAAAATGTAATGTTTCCTAGGATGTGATTACACATACAATATATGGTTGTAATTTTGAGTTAATTGCATAGTAGCTAGATTAACTTTTATATCATTAGACTTTAATCGGTGTTTTTTGTGATTAACATTCATTTTATATTTAAAACTTCCAAGCTCTCTTTTCCATTGTCTCTCTACTCCTGCTCATGCCCTGCTGTAACTTAACACATCACTACCTCAGAGCTCTCCAAGGACAAACTTTGTCATTTTCTCACTTTCACTACCATGAAAATGCTCATAGGAAGCTCTTATGGTGATCGTGTCCCTACCATAACGTCATACTAATGACTGTAATTATCTTAATACATAGAAAAAAAGGATAGATACTAGCTGGGGAAATCACATAGCAAATAAAACAGTTCATTCACTAAATCATTTTGACTTTAGTTTTAATCCAGCCCAGACTTTCAAAAGAAAAGACAGATAAAATTGTTTTCATTTCTTTTCTTTCTTATGTGTGGCTTGAGTAGCCGGGGACAATTCAAGGTCTTTGAAAATAATCAGGGATTCTTGATTGCACACCACAGCTAATGAATTTGGCAGTATTCGAAGAAACAAATCTTTCAGTAATATTTCTGAACCAACCATTAAGTAGTATTCATTTTTTCTTCCAAAATGTATCGTTTTTAATACAAAAATATAATATAATTGTGTAAAGAGGGCCAAGGATGTAGCTCCATTGAGCAGTGCCTGCCTGGTAAGTGCGAGGTCCTGAGTTCGATTCCAAGTACCACAAAAAAATGTATAAATGTGTGATATAACAGAAAGATTTGAGAACGTCGTAACTACTGTTTACACACTGAAGTGTTCCACTCTCAAACTCCGCTGACATGCTCACTATTTTCACGCAGTGTTTTGAGACAATGTAAAAGTTTTAAAATGTTTTGTTTTTCTCCCAAGACAAGATTATTGTCGCCATACAGTACACCCCTACGAAGACACAGTTCAGAGGTCTTGGCCTCAGTTGTTGGCTGATTTCTCCTGTAGAACTTAGCTAATAATTGTTCAGGAAAACTGCAATTTCACAGAAAGCACAAACAGCCTCCCTGTTTTTTTTTTGTTGTTGTTTACTTGTTTCTTCTTTTCTACAATTTAGCAAACAACATTTTTTGAAGGTTTGCGAGTAGCCAATCCAAGGACATTATTCAGTTCTCCTTGCTGCTGATTGGCTGTTGCCCTGTAACCCATCTTTGTCAGAAAATCCAGCATTCCCACATCCTAACAGGTTGCTACACCCAGTGTAGTTATCTCAAGTGCTCTGCTTTGTTCTTCTTAAAGCACTAAAATCCCTAGGATGCTGTCAAAACATCCTGAGCCTTCAAAGGCTTTATTAATAAAGTATTTTATTAAATTAAATTAAATAACAACTGAGGGAGACAGCATATTTAGGGTTTAAACTATAAAAATAAAGATTCATAGGCATTATTCTGACCATATCTGAAAATCGTGGTTTTTCACATTTCACGGGTGTGTATTAGAATGTTTTGGGAATCCACCGTTTACACTTAGTGTTTGATGTTGTTTGGATTTGCCCACATTACTGCTTTCTTTGGCCTTTTCTCCTTCTTATAACTCAGGATTCTCATCTGGATTTCTTTTCTTCTGCCTCTAGAAACTTCTCTATCTATAATCTTTTAGTGGAAACTTTCTTGAGTTTTATTTGCCTAAAAAAATGTCTTGGGGGGGGTGGTACCGGGGATTGAACTTGGGTACTTGCACTTGCAAGGCAGGTGCCGGAATCACTGAGCTAAATCCCTGGCCCAAAAATGTCTTTACTTTTAATCATGGTATTTTTCTTAAAAGTTACCTTCCCTACGTATAGAGTTGATCATCCCTTCCTTATAACCATTAAATCTACCTTTCTATCACTTTTAATATCCACTGGTACTAATATCCACTGGTACCAGCTGTTGGTCTAATCTTTTGAAAATAATATTATTCATGTTAGTTTCTGAGAGCTCCTTTTCCTTTTCCTTTTTAAAAGTTATTTGGCTATTGAAGGCCTCTCAACATCTTTAGCTGATGGTGTCTCTCCAATCATTTCATCTCTGAAACTTATTTATAACCTGCTTTAGGCAAGTATAGTGGGAATTTTATTTGTCATCGTTAGTGGGCTAAGGGATACCCTGGTAGCAAGTACAGCATTACTTCTGACAGATCCTGTGACGGGTGTTGGAAAAGACTTTAGCATTTGAATTGATGGACCGAGTAAAGCAGGTCCACATTCTTCGAGGAGGGTGGACCTCAACTGTTCTTTGTATGGCCCCAGATACAACGACAGCATCAAGCTGAGCAAAGGAAAATTATTTCTCTTTTCTCGAGCAGAACCACCCATCCTCTGAATCCAGATATCAGAGTTCTTACAGGCCTTTGGACTCTGGAACTTTTCCCAGTAGCACCCTGTCACTGTCCATCTCCCTCTCTCTGGTTCTTGGGTTTTCAGACTCAACTGGAAATTATACCCAGGCTCTCCTAATTCCCAGGCATTGGACTTAACATGAATAATACCATTAGCTTTCCAGGTTCTCCTGGATTTCATATGGCAGATTGTGGGACCTCGCACCCTCGGTAATCATTTAAGCCAATCTCTCACAGTGGGGATATATACATAACTTAGTAGTTCTGTTTCTCTGGAAAACTGTGACAAATACCACAGGGAAAAAGGAATGCTATTTCTTGAGTATTCACAATGGGTGGCCTACGGCCTCTAGAGTTGAAGATCATTTTGACTAGATATGACATCCAGCTCACATTTTCTTGAGTAACTTAAATTTGTTACTTCTTTGCCATCTGATATAAAACATGTAAGCAGTATGATTTTGTTTTATTTTAATGATAAGTTATGGACTCCTCATTTTGTCTAAGTGCTTAGAAATTTTCTTTTTCTTCAGAATGCAATAATTTTCCAGATTGTATGTTAGAATTGGTTATTTTGAGTCAGTTTTTTAAGGTACATATTCTGCATCTAGGTGTGTAATTTCATTTGCTTTAATGGCAGGAAAATTTTTATGAATCATACTTTTTCCATTTTTTTCCTTTCAAGGAACACTTCTTATGCACATATGCATATATTGGTTTTATATCTTCTTTTCAAATTTTTGCTATTTTCTCTACCACTTTCTGGAAATATCATTTGAACTTTAGAAATGTTTTCCTTAAAGCATTGACCATGTGTTTATTCCCTTTTAAAATTTTTATGTATTTCACAATCTTCTTTACTGTTTTATTCTCTTTTAATGCTATTGCTTCTCTTCCAAATCCTTCCTTTTTCAATCCCTTCAGCTATAAAATTTTGAAAGTATGATGTTTATGACTTATAATTTTATTCTTAATTTAGTTTATCTCATTTAAAAGTACAAGATTGTAGTTTTCTGTGCACATTATTCACTATGATTTTATCATATAGAGATACAGTGTGCCATATTCTATTCTTGTTATTTCATGATAACTATAATATTTAATAAAAATCATTTTCTGTTCCCCCTTCAAGATATTTTAATGCTGTTGCTTGTTTATTTTTTCTTTTTTTCCTTAAGTAAGGTGATTTTATGGTACTTTCAGGTGGAAGTAGTGAATCAAGTAAAATTTTAGTTTCCTTCTTTTCTTGTTGCTTTTAAAATATATATATATAGATAGATAGATAGATAGTATAGATATAGATATAGATATATATAGATATATATGTATATTCCTGCTCCTTTTCTAACAGATTAACCTTTGGAGCAATTTGGATCCAGTTGTTTTGGTACACAGTATTTTACTAAAATGCACCCCAGGAGGTGGCTTAGCTATTGCCCTTGGTTGCTTTCTTGCTGTTGCTAGTTGAGTCACAGGGACACCTTACAAAGCCTGAAGGAATTGCCCTCCTGCTTTATAACACACTGTTGTTGATCATCTCTTTGCCTGATTAGCCTCGTCCCTCTCAAATCTGATTACGTTCCTACAGATTTCTTCATGTTGGTCTTTATAAGAAGACATCTAAAGCTCTCCTATAAATTTTGAGTTTTTATAGGGCCGAGACAGCTTGAGAATCTGACTCTTATATATAGTCTATTTAGTTTCTACAGAATTCCCAATTCTCAGATTAATGTCTTCTCCCTTCCTCCAGTGCGATATTTTCAACTTTACTCCAACTCTGATGTTTTACCCTGGAAAGAGCAGGTGTTTTGTTTTGTTTCAAGACAGATCTCTCTATGTAGTTCAGGCTGGTCTTGAATTTACTTTGTAACCAGGCTGGCCTGGAACTCTGTAATCCACTTGCTTCAGCCTCCTGAGTACTGATGACAGGCCTGAGCCACCATGGCTGGCTTGGAAAAAGTATTTTGTTCCAGACAACTGGTGGGTTATAGTTTCTGGTTTCTCTTCAGAAATCTCCAGCTGTTTAGAAGGATCTTTGAGGATTTTCTGGCCCTGGAGAGAGGTCCTCCCTCCTTAGCATGCTGCATCTCACCTCTGCAGGATTTGTACTCCAAGCTGTTAGGTGATGATAATCTCAACTTCTTCCCTTCATTTCCCTCAGTTAAAAAGGAGTGGGAGCTTCATTCTTCAGTGATTAACCATCTCTGTTTGTCATCTGTTCCTTTCAGTCTTTCTTCAATCTTGTTATATTGTATTTTCTCTTTGTAAATAATTGACAAGGTTTCTATTATAATGACTGAGTCATGACTAATATCAAGTTAATCTTCAATTTGGCAATAGTTTTTTTAAAAACAGGCCATAAAATAGTGATGGAGATACAAAATAATTTAAGATCAACTCTTACAGCTGCTGTCACAATTTAAATTTTGATTCCCAATGTGATTCCAAGGAATCTATCTCAAAAATATACAGGTGCCCGAGGATCTAGGAACATGGATATTTCCACGAGCTATTTAAACTATCAAAAACTATAAAATAACTAAATGCACATCATCAAGAAGAGAATTTTGAATAAAATATGCCAGCTATGGAATCCCATGAAATGTTAGGAGACAAATGAAAGGCGACAGATATGTGGAAACTGGAGCAGACTCTAAAACATAAGAGAAAAAACATGTGGCAGGGCCATTCATGTTCTATGGGTTCCTTTACATTTAAAATGGTATAAGTGCCCATTCATAAATACAGAAAGGGCAAAAGTCTCACCCTGGACTGCTAACACAGACAGTACTGCTGAGAAAATTGAGAGTGGTTAGAGAGAGAGTGACTGACTTGTCCCGTTTGCTCAGGGGGGCTCGCTGTGGCAGGACGCCTTTACTGTGATAATTTATTTATGCTTTGGTTGTGCAACACACAATCAGTGTCAAGAGAAATGAGAGATACTCTTCAGAAAATGGGCTGCAAGGAGTGAGCTTTGGAGGTAGAGGGAGCAGACTGGAGGGACGGTGAGGACTGAAGAGAATCAATGCTGTCAAGTTGGAAGTGTTTAAAAAAGAATGAAAAGAAGAGCGTAAGGATTGGAATTGCTAATAGAACCTGATTCTGACATCTATACCACTCTCTTCCGAATTCCATATCCTCACAGTACTGCGTTCAGTAAACACTGATGGTTTGTGGGCTTAACACATTGTAAAGGAAGTGAGGAAAAGCTTAAATTAATATTTTTTCAATTTAAGACTAAAGAAAGCCATGTTTAAGAAAAAAAGAAATGAATCCTTGTATATTCTACAAATTTACATATCTTAATATTCACACTACATCAATCAATTTTCATTTCCTTATTCAATGTTTTGAGAAAAAATACGCGTTTTAAATTGTTGTTTTATTGTCATCTTCTTACGATGAATTTCCTTTAAATAAATTGAACATTTGCACTGTACAGAATATTTTAAAAACAAAGAGGAATAACTTTACTTCAAATCCATAATCAGCTTGAAAGTGGAAAAATTAAAAGCATATAAAAATAGATACTGTAATAGAGGCTGCCTAGAATAAAGACATTCAAGACAGTTTCAATTAGATTGTACTCTTTCAAAAGGTGCCTCATTTGTGTATCTGAAGAAAATTGTAATCCGTCTAATGGAAATGTATTCTAAGGAGTGCAAAGATTATTCGAGGTGAAATGCCTGGATCTGTGCCAGTGGAAGTCATTTGGTTGCTAGAGGGAGGATGTGTGAAAGCATTTCTCTTTGGGAAGACTTTCAGAGTTGACCAGCTCAACTAAAATACGCTAAGCACCTTGCTATTGCAAACTTCATTAATAACCAGTGTTGAGAAAACCTCTTCACTGGTGAAGAATCTGTCCTGTAAATATTGACAAAGCAGCCATTAAATGTAAATCCAGGAGTGATGGTCAACAGCAATTAAAATGAAGTGCACAGCTGTAAATCCACCTCGCATTTCCTATCCTCTAAGACAAACTCTTGGCTATAAAGAAGAGTTTTTGGTTTTGTTCTTTTCTGTTACTAAAACAAATTGTAAAACTGGAAAACATTTGCATGGTGTCTTTATTTCACCACTGGATTTTGATATTTCTAAATTCTTCCATAACTTTAGACCTTGTCATGAAGAAATGTTAGTAAAATTAAAACAAAGGATTTATATAGTTGGAATTCTCTGAGTATTATTTCATCTATTTAAAAATGTACGCTTAAGTATACATTTCAAAATAGGAGGAAAGCACCACCTAAGATTGTTCTCATTTTTTTTTTCAGCTTTAATTGAGTTTATTGGTACATTTTAGGGATACAGTAAAGTTACATTCATTGCTGGGATCTTGTACCTCTACATGACAGGTCTTGATTCTTATTTTTTCCCCTTGTC